>NC_084971.1:31751647-31889147 GCF_963691925.1 Scomber scombrus
GAGGAAAGAAAGAGAGAAGGAGGGAGGGAGGAAAGAAGGAAAGGAAGGAAGGAAGGAAGGAGGGAAGGAAAGAAGGAGGGAGGAAGGAAGGACAGAGGAAAGAAGGAAGGGAGGGGGAGGAGAGGTAATAAGGAAGGAAGGAAGGTAGGAGGTAGGAAAGAAGGACAGAGGAAAGAAGGAAGGGAGGGGGAGGAAAGAAAGAGAGAAGGAGGGAGGGAGGAAGAAAGGAAAGGAAAGAAGGGAGGGAGGAAGGAAGGACAGAGGAAAGGAATGGAGGGGGGAGGAAAGAAAAGAGAGAAGGAGGAAGGACAGGAAGGAAGGAAAGGAGGGAGGAAGGAAGGGAGGAAAGAAGGAAGGGAGGAAAGGGAGAAGGAGGGAGGGAGGAAGGAAGGGAGGAAAGAAGGAACAGTCAAAACAGACGAGGTAAATTTGACCCGGGAGGACGACACAAAGGTTAAGTGAAGTAATTATTAGTATAAATCCACTTAAATACACTGTAAGAGGATAACATATTTAATATGTATCATTCTTTTGTGGTTACACCATTTGACATTTTCAGGAGCATTCAGTCTTCAAATGCCATAAAACCAACAAAAATACAAAATGTACCTTTTAACAAACCTGATTCTGTTTTTGAGACAATTTTTAAAGATATTTTTTTAAATTGCTCATCTTGCCAACCCTTATTAGTCACTGACCCAAACCCAAACTCATCAGGGCCAAGGGACATGTTACTCAGAGCAGTGGTGAGGCTCACTGACATGTTTTTAATTGTATTTGGACATCAGAGCTCTACAGCACAGAGGACGAAGATAAATCAGGCTTTCGATTTCTTCCTGACAAAGAATAGAGATTTACTGGAGTTGTACTCTGACTTTGGAGTTGTATAGAAGAGGAGAAGAGGAGAAGAGAAAGTTAAGATCGACAAAAAGGAGTTGAAAACCAGAGCAAGGGAAGTAGAGAGAAGGGCAAGAAGTAAAAGTCAAGAGGACAATGCAGGAACAAGGAACGCAGAAAAGAAAAAGATACGGAAAGGAGTGAAAGAAAGACTGAAAGGAGAGATGAGAAATAAGCAAAGTAGAGGTGAGGAGGAAAGCAACCGAGAGAGAGAGAGGAGGACAAAAACAAAAAAAAAGGTGAGGAGCTAAAAATGGGATGAAAAGCTGTGGAGAGGATGTACGGTGCAGCAGGAGGAGAGATGTAAAGGAGGCAGGAAATAAGGTCAGATAGGAAGTGAGAGAAGGGAGATAGCGAAATGACAAAAAGGAGACGAGGAGAGGAGCGAGCGAGCGATTGAAAGGGGGAGATAAGGAGGTGGAGGAAGGTGAAAAAGAGGAGAACGGGGACAGGGAGGGAGATAGTGAGAGGAGGAGGAGGATGAGGAGGAGGATGAGGAAAGATATGAGGGAGGGAGGGAGGCAGGGGAAAGGAACAGCCTGTTTTCTCTGTTCCACTCACTAAACACGCACCTCCTTAATGTATATGAACGTGTTTATCGATGTATTTAATGTACAGCGCTTATCTAACGTTAGGTTTTCATATCGGGGGGGGGGGGGGGGGGGGGGGGGGGGGGGGTGTATCTACATTCATTTTTAGACTTATTGTGAGTATCTGTTGTAGGAGCCAAATATGTTTTGTTTATGTTTATATTTGCTTGGGCTGCACGTATTGCGTCACATGCATTGATTGACACATGGGTGTGGTTTCTCCTTATTTTACCTGTTCACTTGGTTGGCGGCGGGAGATTTGGACAAAGGGCAAGTTAGTAGAGCTCCGATATTTTTCTGTTGACCGTCACCATCGTCATCGTCATTATCATCACCATCGCCTTTCATCACTTTATTCTTACAGTCGGATCACATCAGGGTTTTTATATGTTTGTGGAACAGCTGCTTGTCAGTACCTTTTTGATTTTTTCATTCAAATAAACTGCAGTAAAAAACGTCATCTGGACTTCAGTATTTCCTTCCTTCCTTCCTTCCTTTTGTCCTTCCTGTTTTCCTCCTGCACTTCCAGAAGTGAAACTATGCCACCAAAATCCACAATCATGCATTTAAAGTATAAGAAAACAGCTTTTGAATAGCTGTCCACAATAGTGACCACTATGCATGAAGGGTGTTTTTAGGGTTTAACCCTCCTGTTGTCCTTGAGTCAAGGTAGGAAGGGAGGAAGAAGGGAGAAAGAAGGAAGGAAAGGAGGGAGGAAGGGAGTAAGGAGGAAGGAAGAAGGATGGAAATGAGGGAGGAAGGAAAGAGGGAAGGAAGGAAAGGAGGAAGGGAGGGAGGAAAGGAAGTATGGAAGGACAGAGGAAAGAAGGAAGGGGAGGAAGGTAGGGGGGAGGAAAGAAAGAGAGAAGGAGGGAGGGAGGAAAGAAGGAAGGAAGGGAGGAAGGAAAGGAAGGAAGGAAGGAAGGTAAGAAAGAGGGAAGGAAAGAAGGAAGGAGGGAGGAAGGACAGAAGGATGGAAGAAAGGGGGATGGAGGAAGGAAAGAAGGAAGGGAGGAAAGAGAGAGGAAGGAAAGAAAGAGAGAAGGAGGGAGGGAGGACAGACGTAAGGAAGGAAGGAAGGAAGGAAGGAACATAAAACAGACGGCGTGAGGACGACACAAAGGTTAAAGAGAAAGTTTTTAAAAATCTGATTCATATTGGTAATAACTTGTACTGTAAAGTTCGGAGCTGAAATCTGGGACAAAACAAAGTTTGACAGGAAAAGACAAACAAGCAGTTAGACGACCAGGCAGGTTGAAAACAGGTCAACAGCTTTAACAGATTAAACCACTTCTAACTTTTTGTGAAGGTAAAACTGAAAGTAATCCTACTGTACCAGAAACATTGCAAATCATCACCAAACTGCACAAACATCTAAGTACAGCTGCTTGAAACTGAACCAGTAAGCTGTTCTTGATTTGATTGTTAATTTTATGGCTTGTCTTTGTTTTCTCCTCCAAATAAGTTTGGCTAACTTGAAGGTCTGTTTACAGCCCGGTCTGATTGCTTGGTACTTTTTTACTTTTTTTTTTAGTGCCTAATCATAACTAAAGTTTTCTCAAGGCACTTTCCAAATAGCTCAGGTCAAGACTGTACTCTTTAATTTAATTTAAAGAGATTCCCCTATAAGCACTTGGTGACAGCAGCAAAGAAAAACTCCCTTTTAACAGGAAGAAACTTCAAGCAGACAACAAAGTAAAGGTGCACTGATTATTCTCCGAGCTGCATGTTGACGAACCTGCACAGACTTCCCTTGTACATGTTTGTGTGGATGTGTTCTTTTATACTTGTATGTAGCACTTTTATTACTTTATTTTAGCTTAATTTTATTTCCAGTTTAACACTTTTAATCATGCTTAAATGTCTTTTTATTTTGCAATATGTTGCTTTTATATTCTGTCCTGATGCATTTTATGTTTTATGTAAAGCACTTTGACAATTTGCCTTGCCTTTTGTCATTTAATTTGGAGGACATGTGTTCTTTCTTTTTTCTCTTTTTAGCAATGTTGTCGCTTTTCCAGATCTCAGCTACTAACTTAGGATACACTTGGGTTTAAGTTAATGATAGAGGAAGTGTTGGTTTAGATGTGCTGATGATGGTTATGAGCATTATATTAATGACACTACAGTCCTCATAAGTATAAGTAAAAGTGTGTGTGTGTGTGTGTGTGTGTGTGTGTGTGTGTGTGTGTGTGTGTGTGTGTGTGTGTGTGTGTGTGTGTGTGTGTGTGTGTGTGTGTGTGTGTGTGTGTGTGTGTGTGTGTGTGTGTGTGTGTGTTGTAAGTAGACCAGGACACAGAGTAAACCAGGCAGTGATGAAGTGACTGGATAAATATGTTCTCCTCATCTCTCCTCAGTCCCCTTTTTCCTTCTGCTGCACTCCTCTACCTCTCCTTTCTCCTTCCTTTCGTTCTTCTTCTTCTTCTCCCCTCTCACTCCTGCACTCCATGCTCTCTTTCCTCATCTTTTCATTCTCCCTCTATCTTTCTTCATTTTTTTTCTTGTACTCTTTGCCTCTCTGATTCACTCTTCACCTCCTGGTCTCACATTGTTTTCCCTTCTTTCCTCCTTCACTGCCTCCCTCCCTCTCTACTCATTCAACTCTGCCTCTTTCTGTCAGTTTTTATCTCCTCTAAAAGTTTCACTATGTCTCATTGCTCTCTTTTTCTTGCTTCTCTTTCTTACCACATTTGATCTTTTGCTGTCATCCTCTCACTTTCTTCATTTCCGTTTCTCTGTCCATTTTTTTCTGCATATTTAACACTCCATCTGTCTCTTTCTATATTGAAGAAGTTGAGCTGGTGATGCAGTGTCTCAGTATCGGAATGAGATGCTCTTCCGTTGCTGCCGCAGCCATCATTTATCTAAGCGATAAGATAGGTGGATTTTTGCATAAAAATCTATCTGAGTGCAGCTTCAATGTATTTAAGAGCCATTTAAAGTTATAAACTCATTTACTCAGTCTATATATCACACGAGCAGAATGCCTATGAGTGTGTGTGTGTGTGTGTGAGTGTGTGTGTGTGAATCATAAATGTCCCTGGTGTAAAGGTTTCATTGAGAAAAAGCTGAGGCATGAAGGGTAAGGCGGCGCCCTCACTAAATGTGAGTGGATGGCAGTCGGCCAATCACAAAGAGGGGGCGACCTTAAGTGACAGCTAGAAAGAGTGAAAGAGAGAGCGAGAATGACAGAGAGAGCCAGACTAAAGAGCTCTTGTGAAAAAAACCAAACAGAAAGTCATCAACTGAAAATAATGCAGTACACTCTGTACCAATCAGGAAGAAGTGTTCACTCATTCATTATTCCGTCAAAGCAACCCCAGATTTTTCAGTTATGAGCCGTCATCCTTTTGCTTCATTCATGGCAAGTCATGGTAATTTTCAAATGTATTATAGACGAAGCATTGCATTGTGAAGTTCATTGAGATTTTCGTCAGTAATTTTTTCAAAAACGTAAAATGATCTTACAAGTTTTCCTTCTTGTAGTTGTGCAAAAAAATATTATTTTCTCGGAGAGGCAAAGAGGAGATATAGCATGAAGTTGGTATAATTACAAAACCTCTTAGGGGAGAATAGGTTGGATGGTTGAGTCAACAATATATGTTTGAAACAGAAGTCTTTGGTTCACATCCTGTCTTTGAACCATGACCATGGCCGTTCTCTAACGAGTAAGGACGGCAATGTTCTATCCTTTTCTTATTGTCAACAAAACCAACAAAAACCTACTATTTAATGATATGTGTACCCAAAGCCTGACATATCTAATTCCTCTGAGATGTAGACCTCCGTTGTTGTCCACAAACTATTAAAAACATTTATCCACACTGCTGCACTACAATTTAACAATTATATACTCTGCCTCAGCTGAAAGGAAGTTTTCTTGTTAGATGATCAAGTTTAAGCTGTTATATTGTTTCATGTGCTGGTGGAAAAGTCCAGCATCTTGAATTTAAAACTCATCAACCAAGCAACAATGCATTTAAATGCTATTTTGTAGATAATCAAACCCAGAGGGATGAATAATAAAAAGAAATTTAGCTGTTTTTAAAAATATTTTTGGGGCATGTTTTCACCTTTATGAGGAGACAGTGTAGATATGACAGGAAATGAAGGGAAAGAGAGATGCAGATGCTGATTTGAACCATGGACGCAATTATATGGCATGCATCTCAACCAGTAGGCTACCAAAGCATGCATAACTTTGCTGTTTTAGACGAAGAATTGCACTAATTGCTTTTTTCAAAATCTCCACCACTACCATTATCTCCACGCTGTGCAGCCCAACCCCAAAAACACAACCACCATCCAAGAAAGACCTTCTGTCCAAGTAAAGAAATGGCTGTGTCATTACAGGAAGATAACTGTGACTAAGACTATTAGCTAATTGATAGGTTGGCTGTGTTGGACACTGCTGCAGCTGGCCTTCCGGGCTGACACAACAAAACTAACACAACCCACTTGTGCCATAATCATTACAGACTCTTCAAAATACTTTAAGTTTTCCTTTGAAAGAAAAAAAAAAAACGCTTTCAGAGTTTCTGGCTGAGGCTTTTTCCCATGCAGAATAAATAGAAAATCATTCGTTAACATTTATGTGTTGCAATTTAATTTCGGGAGTACATTTGGATCTCGCAGCACAGAGGGCTAAAAATCGCTGAAAATGCAAGAATGTCCTCGCAAAGCCAAAATGTGAATGTGGTCTAATGGAAATGGTATGGATGAAGCAGCCAAATAACTCCTCCTCCCACCTACCCCTGCTGGGCTAAAACCCAAAATCATCCACCTCAGAGCCCCCTGGTTTGATTTATAGCACTTCTACTGTAATAGTAAACAAAGTGGAAATACAAATTTGTTTCTTATCACTGTTCTCATACTCATCATCAATCACATTTCATCAGAAGAATATAAACATAAGAGAGAAGTCTTGTTAAAAGAACAACGGGGGGTGGACACCAACAGTTGGATCAAACAATCAAATGAGTGATAGATGTTATATCAATAAAGAGTTCATTACAGGATGACTGTGCATGAAGTGGGTTTACGTGATTTTGGAGTGATATTTGTTTAAACTGCTGCTTTGTGCACAGTTCCACTCCTCAGAGAGAGCAAACGTGTTCCCGGTGGATTTCTCCTCGTTAAAATAAAGGACGAATCAATGATTTCTAAACCTTATGTTTATCCAGGAAGGGAATTTGCTGAGCAGTTGTGCTTTTTTCTGCAGAAAAAGCTTTGCGGAGACTGCAAAGCTTTATACTTTTTAAAGCCACATATTTACATATGGAAATTCCCACTTTAAGTAACTTAACATTTTACTTCCAAATATGTGGTTTATATAATTGGCCTACTTTGGACTGATGGTAGAAACGATGAAAGTGCTTTGTAACATTTAAGGCTGTGGTAAAATATAAACCCAATACTGATTAAACATTGATAAATTGTTTTTTTAAGATAAAAGTCTGCTGAGAGGTAAACTGCTGAGAACAACTAGGAGGAACATGTCGATCCTACGGAAATCTTGGCATGTAAAGAGTGTGACTTTTTGCTTTTTCAGCTAATTCCAACGTTTGTCCCCGTATAACATGACAGCAGTACAGTGTGTTTATGGTGTGAGTGTGTTTGTGTGAACAGTGTGTGTATTTGGTACAGCACCATCATGATCTGAGCGGTACTCAACTGACACTCTGTGGTTACATGAGGTATTGCAGGTAAATGATCATTTGTCTCTAACTTCAAATGATCTTTAACGTCATTCTAACATAAAATTAAAAGATGTATATAACTGATAATTGTTCATGTCATAGAAGAAAATACCAGTTGTTTGCTGGTTATAGCTCCTTGGACATTGTACATCTCTATTGAGGCAAAAGAAAACATCATCATGATGTCTTGCAACTTGTGATAAGAATTTGCCATCATTTTAAACTCCTTTTTTTCCCTTCTTTTTTAAATCATAGACTAATAAGAAAGGTAATCATTAAGTGCCGCCAGAGGTAATTAGATTTTAATCCATTGTGGTAACATTTTGCACTATTTTATTTTATTTTTAGATTTCCATTTGGTTTTTTCCTATGGCTTCTCAATTCTGTTACTTATTTAATCTTTATTTAACCAGGAAGTCTCTTCAGATACATTATTTTACAAGAGAGACCTGGCCAAAACGTGAGATTACATATTACGCAAGAACATATGCCATTACTTTACATTAATCACAAACAGTACAATAAAACAAGACTTGATTGACAAAACAGGGGGAAAACTTGACCTTTATAACAATCAAACTTCTCCTTAAACCAGTCTTGTTTTACCAATTTCCGAGCAGGTTCTATATTGCTCTTGAATATTTGGTTTGATATATTTCCATAATGGTAAACAGGAAGCTTATGAAGATCAATATATAATGAAAATATTATGTTACATCTATTTCATTACATAACACTGAGAGCGCACTCGGTCACATGTGTTTGTGTCTGCTGACACCTAGTGGTTATTCAAAGAACTGCAGTGATTCATAGTTGCTTTGCTGTCTACAACAACCTAAAAAAACATCAGTTATCAGGGTGTAAATGCTATTTCAGTGGGTATATAAGAACAGCAATCAAATAACCATAATAACGAATAACTTTACTGCTGTCTGTCTGTCGTCCATCTCCTCTTTCCATCGCTTCCTTATTCTTTAAAGCTCAATCTTGCCATATTTGACCTCCTCCTTAATAATTTATCCATACAGTTTCAACTTGTTTGTTCTGCTTTTACAATATTATTTCCTCTCTTTCATTCCTTTGTCTCTTCTCCATTCATTTCCTTTCCCGTCTCTCCACTTTATTTTTACCTTCATCCATTGTCAGTCATCCTCTGAAGATAAAAGACATTTGTTAGCCTGAATGTTAAGAATGGTAATAAAGTTTCCGTAAATGTAAAAAGGAGGTTTGTTTGTATCTAGTTGCAGTTTTTGAGACCCTCTGAATATGTAACAGCAAAAACAGCTAATTAAAAGCTGTGGGGATACAACTAGTAGTGGAGGTAAGCTTCCTGGATTAATGAATGAACTCTCCCTGTTTCTCCCATTTTGCTGACAATGCATTACTGTAGCATAAGCCCCATGATGGCTATCCCCCTTAAATCAAGATCTATGTATGTGTGTGATTAAGCGCAAAGCCCACTTGCGTCAGAGTGTGTGTCAGCATGACACATTTTGGTCCTCTATCACGACACTGGTGCAAACACACTGAGATGGAGGCAGGATTGATTTATCCTTTTGAACCCATAAAATCTAACAAACACGACTGATAATGACTTCACTATTGACACAAGGGGGCAGCAGCTTCCCAGACAAGGACTCCCCCAGCACCTCCTCCTCCTCACACTAAACTTGAACTTTCAGTCATCTCTCTCTTGCTCTATCTCTCTCTCTCTCTCTCTCTCTCTCTCTCTCTCTCTCTCTCTCTCTCTGCGTGTGCATGTCTTTCTGTCTTTGAGAGAACCAATTCAGTTGAGAATCAGCATTATGAGGACATTTCTGTATTGTGAGGACATTTTGGCTAGTCATCACAACTTCAAAGGGCAATTTTAGGGTTAAGACTTGGTTTTAAGGTGAAGGTTAGAATTGGGTTTAGGTTCAGTTTAGGGTAAGGGTTGGGTTTGGGCATTTAGTTGTGATGGTTAAGGTTAGGGAAAGGGGTGGTGGGCAGGTACAGGATGAACAAAAGGGAAGGAAAGTGGGATAAGTCATTGGGTATTTATATGTTGGATGGGGGGGGGTGGGGTGGGGGTGTCAACTGACAGAGAGATGAGGGCTATTATGAAGTAAATCTAATAATCTAAGACCTGTCCTTACAAGATAAGCCACATCATTCATAATTCATTCACACGCTAAAAAGCATCTATGTTTACACTTTCTTGGCAAGCGACCTCTTGCAGTCACGCAGCAAAGCCAAGGCAGAACTGAGGAAGAACCTCTTTGGAGGGGGCTTGTGGTGGATGGTCGGACATGAAAAGCATGTGACATCAACACAGGAAAACAGTAAGAGCAGCTGAGGATAATGATATGTATATAAAGCATTTAAATTGAAAAGAGAAACTTCAAAAAAAAGGAAGAGAAGAAGTCAAAAAATGGAAAAGGATTCAGTCATCCACCTCTATGGGTTAAACATAATAAACGATAGAAAGAGAGAGAGGGGAGTCTTGTGGGAACTATTTGATGTATAATATGTGTCTGAAGAGTAAAAAATTGTGGGACTGAGAGCAGGTTCATGGTCACTTTAAAGGATTTCATAATTTATGAGCTATGGGGCCTCGTCTGTCAAGTTAGTCAACTCAAGTGGATATCTTCAAGACTTGCAGCCTTTTTTCGTTAGTTCCTTATAAAGATAGATTATTGTCCTTTTGGGGGAAATTTGACTTGGACTCTACAAAGTTAGACTAACATATATGAGCACCCAGCACCAACAAAATACATACACTATAATACAAAAATATAATATAAATAATACAAAAATGCATAAAAAATATACACCGGGAGGCATCAATCAGTTTGTAGTTTCATATTGCAGTACAGCCTCCATAACAGCTGCTTATTTTAGGCTATGGAGTTCTTAAACCGATCAAATTTACACCACTGAGCTGTGTATCGTATGCCTGATGGTAAGAGCTCATACTGAGAGCAGCCTACAGAATATGAGATGGATCACAGATGATTCTCTTTACCTGTTTAAGTATGCAGAGACTAAAGGTGATGATGAGCTTTCTGACTGAAGATTTTCATCCCAGCTTGAACCAAATGCAACAACTTTGATTTTGATGATACATGAAGATTTCCCAAACCACACAGTTATTCCATACCTGATTACACTCTCCAAAACCGAGAGCATATACCCAGACAACATGAATATTCACAGGTTAACTTGCTACCAATATGAACACCAAGATACTTATAGGACTGAACTTGTCTAATTGGCTGGTTATATATGACCACCGGACTGTGAACACCAACTTCTTTGGGATCTTTGGCATCAACAAATTCTGTAACTCCAGAATGATAGATGCTTGTAACATCATGCATTGAAAGTCAATTCTGAGTATTTGAAAACATTGTTCTCGATGAGAGCTGATACGTGTTCAAATTTCCATCTTTACTACTCCTGCACTGCAGCTCAAGAGGGAAACACTGTCCAGACAAACACAAAGAGGTAATTTTGCTCTAAACAGACCTTAACTAGGTCGATATCCACTTGATTTGACTAATTTGGATGGCTGGAGCCTTATATAAGATTCAGATTAAATTTTAAATACAGTTCTTTTGCACAATAGAAGGACTGCACATTTCGTCTCCCATCATTTACATTGAAAGCACATTAGGAAAGGACCTTACAGTGATGAGAGTAAACATAAAGAATGATTAGATTAGAGCAATGTTTTTTAGTGTTCATATGGCTGTTTAACGGTGGTTTTAAGACAGACTGGAAGGACTGTGAACCTGTCCTTTAAGAAGGACTGACTGAAGGAGGCAAGATGTCATATGAATCCTAAATCATTTCAAAGGGTTTTTTATACTGACAGAGTGCAAAATGCTTCTGTAGCCAAATAAGACATTATGAGATTAAAAGCACTTTGCGTGGTACTTTTTTAAATGGTAATTAAAAAGTTCTTTATAGAGGGTAAAAACATAAAAAGTACAAAGCATGTAATAACAGCACAGGAGACCAATAAGGAGCAACAGAACATGATGATATATGTTGTACAGAGGGTTTAAATTAAAGGACAAATGTAGTCTTGAGTGAACTAGATTTGGATAGTGCTCTCCCCGTTAAGGACTACAGTTAGAAAACTGACTCCAATCTGTTAGATTATTATCATGTTGAGAGAAAAAAAGTTGTGTGATGTAAATAAATAAGTAAAGATTTATTTTTATGGCAAAACAAGAGTAAAGTGTGTCACGTTAAAACATCAAACCAGCATGATAGTAGGTAAAGATTTATATCTACAAAATCAATTCTACAAAAAAGCAAACATCCATTTAAAAAAGTGAGTGATGAGAGCTTTTTTTAAAAATTAGGGTTGAAATGGATAATCTGATAAATTAATCAAAAGTTTAGCAGCAAAGAGAGAAAATGTTCAGTATCCCTTCACTTTAACCCTCCTGTTGTCCTCGAGTCAAGGAAGGAAGGGAGGAAGAAGGAAGGACGGAGGGAATAAGGAAGGAAGGAAGGTAGGAGGGAGGGAGGAAAGAAGGAAGGGAGGGAGGAAAGGAGGGAGGAAGGAAGGGAGGAAGGAAGAAGGAAGGAAAGGAGGTAAGGAAGGAAGGAAGGAAGGAAAGGAGGGAGGAAGGAAGGGAGGAAGGAAAGGAGGGAGGGAAGGAAAAAGGAAGGAAGGGAGGAAAGAGAGAGGAAGGAAAGAAAGAGAGAAGGAGGGAAGGAAAGAAGGAGGAAGGAAGGAAGGAGAGAGGAAGGAAAGAAAGAGAGAAGGAGGGAGGAAGGACAGACGGAAGGAAGGAAGGAAGGAAGGAAGGAAGGAAGGAAGGAAGGAAGGAAGGAAGGAAGGAAGGAAAGAAGGAAGGAAGGAAGGAAGGAACAGTCAAAACAGACGGGGTCAATTTGACCAGGGAGGACGACAACATGGTTAAAGCACCCGTATGTAAGAATTAGTGGCATCTAATTTGGTTGCAGATTGTAACCAACTTCAACCTCCCCTTGCAAGGGTGTAGGAGAACCTATGGTGACTATGAAGCTCCCAAAATTATGCAAAAGACCCTCTCTAGAGCCAGTATTTGGTTTGTCCATTCTGGGCTACTGTAGAAACATGGTGGTGGAACATGGAAGGGGACCCACTCTCTATGTAGACATGAAGGGCTCATTTTCAGGTAATGAAAACCAGATCATTCTTTTCATGGGATTATACTGTTACACTAAAAAAAACATACTTATGAACATTATATTCAATTTCTTCCAAGTTTGTACCATTAGATGCCACTAAATTCTACACACTGGTCCTTTAAGTTAAGCTCTGGGAACACCGAGAGGACACTGGTTAGGCGATTCGAGAGACATGAAACTACTTGTGTGGACACAGCAAATTCAGAGATGTACTCAGAGGCTTCACCATGTAGAGCCTGATATGTGATAACCAAAAATGTATATAATGTGTATAAATAAAATGTATAATAGATGGATGTATAATATCTGTGCAAACTCTGTTGAGACTGCAACAATCAAGAAATTCACCTCATAAAACCCTTCACTGCTCTAGGAATTAGGTTACTTTTGCACTTACTTTATAACTTGTTCTATCTTGACTGAACGCCAGAGCTATAACCATTATGTAAATAAATCCAACACAGTCTGTTTGAATAAAGGTGGGTGTGGAGCTCCAGAAAATATATCACATTTCATAAAACCATGGTTGAAAAAAAAAAGTCCACAATGTTATTTCATAGACGCAGAATAAAATATCTTCCTTTTTAGGGTTGCAGCTAATCAGAATACTAGTTATTGGACTGATAGAAGGAAATGGAGACACAATGGTGGACAATAGACAAGATGGTGGAAAAAAAAGAAAAGAAGGAGGGATGAAAAAGAGAGGTGAAGTGTAAAAGAAGGAGGGAAGGGAGTTCAAGTATGCATGAATGGAGAGAGAGTGAGACAGGAGGCAGAGAGACAGTACCAATCAAAAGTTTGGACACGCTTTCTCATTCAAGGGAATTGGAAGGTGTGTCCAGACTCGAGACTGGTAGGTGGAGGATGTGGAGAGGAGATGAGAGGATTGTCGGATGAATGGAAAGGAGCGATGGATGGAGCGAGAGAGAGAGAGAGAAGGAGGGTAAATATTAAAATGAATGATGTGCACTCTGCAGTCAGAAGTGCAGCTGGCAGCAGAGTGGCGTAGCCGAGCCAGTGAAACAAACTGACTGATGTTGGCACTAATACAACACAACAGAGAGACAGCCACGGAGGGAGGGACACGGGAGACGGAGACTTTTGACTTTCTCCCACCGTTACGAAAACGTGTCCTCTATAACTGCTAATCCCATCGAGTCAGAAAGACTGACAAAAAAGGGGATAACAATTCTGCAAAATACCTTTGTTACTGCCAAAGGGTTTTACACCAACTGACTGGAAAAATAATTTAGATGTCAAATAAGAAATGATGGGATTAAACCAGGCGGGGAGTTCCGGTCCTCTGAAATGATGCGAACGCGGAAGTAATTTACAACTGCATTCTATCAAAAGGCCACCAGGGGGCGACCGTTTTGGTGTCAAAAGGACTTCCGTCTCTATACAAGTCAATGGAGAATTCACCAACTTCTCACTTGATTTCTAACCTCAGTAAACGTTTTCAAAATGTGTTTATGGTCTCAATCGCTAGTTTAAATCCTTCTTCAATGCAGTATGATGTTCATTTGGGACATTTTGGCCTCCCTGATTTTATATTTGACGATAAAGCAGGGTATGCATTAGGGCGTGGCTACGTCGTGATTGACAGGTTGATTGGTTCACAGGTTCAGGAGGGCGCCTCATGCTCCTCCTGATGCCCATATAAGTAGAATCCGTGGGGGGTTTTACCCAGCATGCACCTGAAATTTTCAAGATGGCGCTGCTCAGATCCGATACTATTCGCTTCCAAGCAGCAGTCCACAAACCAATGGGTGACGTCACGGATGTTACGTCCATTTTATATACAGTCTATGATTAAACACAAGCGTAGAGCAGATTTCAGACTTTATGTTACTGTAACTAAGGCAATGACAAGCAATGTCATTTAGAGACAAAGAGATTAGTTGGATCCACAACATATAAAGTTATTAAAATAGAGAAAATGTCAAATAAAACACTAACTTAAGGGATGTTTGAGATATTTAGACTAATAGAACAAGATACACAGTGATAGTGGCTGGACAACCAAACAGACCACATGGACCAGTAAATGTAGTTTAGCCTAAGAAGACACAATATAGATATAAACTCTGATTAAGCAGCAGAGTATCTACTCAAGGCCATTTAACCCTCCTGTTGTCCTCAGGTCAATGAAGGACAGGAGGAAGGGAGGAAAGAAGGAAGGAAGGAATGGAAAGGAGTAAGGAGGGAGGGAGGGAGGAAAGGAGGAAGGAAGGAAAGGAAAGGAGGGAGGAGGGAGAAAAGGAGGAAGAAAGGAGGAAGGAAAGGAGTAAGAAGGAAAAGAGGAAGGAATTAAGGAGAGAAGGAAGGGAGGAAGGAAGGAAGGAACCAAGGAACCAACGAAGGAAGGAAAGGAGGGAGGGAGGGAGGGAGGGAGGGAGGAAGGAAGGGAGGAAGGAAGGAAGGAAGGAAGGAAGGAAGGAAGGAAGGAAGGAAGGAAGGAAGGAAGGAAGAAGGAAGGAAGGAAGGAAGGAAGGAAGGGAAGGAAGGAAGGAAAGAGGAAGAAAGTAAGGAGAGAAGGAAGGGAGGAGGAAAGAGGAAGGAAGGAAGGATGGAAGGAAGGAAGTGAGGAAAGAAGTATGGAAGGAGGAGGGAGCAAAGAAAGAGGGAAGGAGGGGAAGAATGAAGGAACAATTAAAGAAAGAGGGAGGGAGGAAGGAAAGAAGGAACAGTCAAAGAGATGGAGTCAATTTGACCCGGGAAGGACGACAGGAGGGTTAAAATACATTTATATGCTTATAAATGATCTCAATAACCATTTTAAATCTTTTATCCTTTTGTTCTTTTTTTAGCGTGACTTTGTAAACAGTAATCTGTCCAGGGACTACAGTTGGTCTGCAGTCATTTTGGCTAATTTTGGCTGACTCTGGCATACGCACATGTCCATTGTTCCTGTTAAACAACCCAATGAAAAATAAAGTTAGTTCAAAGTGAGCCCTGGCACCAGGGTGCCAGGGCTCAGTAGATTTATGATGGCACAGCCTAAACTCTACCTAACATCTCATTTACCATCATGTACTGGGCTTCCATAAATATGCTCATTAATCAGACCGAAACACACAAAGTAGCCCCTTAAACATGTAAATAAGTTCCTCAACATCTGACTGTTACTAAAATTCTCACTGTGGAAAAAATAAATGTAAGAGTTCAACATAATGTAAGAGAGAAGTTATAATACGTAAACCAAACTGAGTAAAGATAATGTTGGTTTATAGTCTATCCATCATCTTGTTTACACATGTAGTGTTAACTATATTTGGCTGATATTCTGGCAGCGGTCATTCTGGTGGTTCATAAAGTTAACCTTTGTGTCGTCCTCTCGGGTCAAATTGAGCCCGTCTGTTTTGACTGTTCCTTCTTTCCTCCCTTCCTCTTTATTTCCTTCCTTCTCTCTTTCCTTCCTTCTATCTTTCCTTCCTTCCTCCCTCCCTCCTTCTTTCCTCCCTCCTTTCTTCCTTCCTTCTGTCCTTCCTTCCTCCTTCTCTCTTTCTTTCCTCCCTCCCTCCTTCTCTCTATCCTCCCTTCCTTCCTTCCTTCTTTCCTTTCCTCCCTTCCTTCCTTCCCTCCTTCCTTCCTCCCTCCTTTCCTCCTTACTTCTCTTTCTTTCCTTCCTCTCTTTCCTCCCTTCTTCCTTCCTTCCCTTTGTCCTTCTTTCCTTCTCTCCTTCCTTCCTTCCTTCCTTCCTTCCTTTCCTTCCTCCCTCCTTCTCTTTCTTTCCTCCTCCCTTCCTTCTTTCTTTTCCTACCTTCCTTCCTCCCTCCTTTCCTTCCTCCTTCCTTGACTCCAGGACAACAGGAGGGTTAAATAGCATGACTGATGTTCTCGGTCCAAACCCAGAAAGTGTCGGACAGTTTTAATCTTTCTTAAACAACAACGTCACTTATAACAATAACATCACGGGGAATGTTGCATGCAAGCACAGATTTCACAGTACCGAAGATTAGAATCCGAGATAAATGCACCATCGGATTTCTTGTGCATGTAAATATACTGAGTCACGCTTCCACTGAAATACAAATTTACAACGAGGCTGAAGTAACCTTGCGACCTTCCTTCTTCCAAACAATTCTGGCATCTCAAACAAACACAGGCTGACCTTCTGTGAACCTCATACACTCTTCTTCACACTCTCCCACACTCCAACTCTCTCTCTCTTCCTCTCAGGACCACTGGCGCTTGACGCCAGGTCTGACACTTTTGTCTGGTTGCGAGGGGGGGGGGGGGGGGGGGGGGGGGAATATAATCCTCTATGCATGTGATATTTATTATGAAAGAAAAGGAGGATCTATCTTAATACCTCAGACACACACACACACTTTTAGAGATGTGAGCGCTTTGTGAGTGGTGGCGGTGCTGTGTGTGTGTGTGTGTGTGTGTGTGTGTGTGTGTGTGTGTGTGTTTGTTTGTGTGTGTGTGTGTGTGTGTGTGAGGGGGAATGGGGGGGATTTGGTGGCGGATTTTGGCAAGTAGTAGCGACCGCGTGAGGGTACTGCAAATGGCTGCCATACCCCTCTAAGGAGAAGGAGGAGGGGAATCATACAAAGCAGACAGTACGAGAAAGACTACAGAAAAAAAAGAAAGAAAGAAAGTTGAGTTTTGTTATGACATTTACAGCAGCCTCACCATGACATCAGCTGAATAAGTTGTTTTTGTGTCTTTAGCATCACAAATCCTTATTTTACTGTACGTTTTATTTGACATTTTCTTTTTGACATGTAATTTTCAACGCCACAAAATACAATCTTACACAGTATTTAAATATAACTGCAGGCAATAAACCGGCTATAAAAAACACATTATTATTATTTATTTACTCATGCTATTTACTGCATATTGTAGCTGTATGTTGGTTAATGTCAATACAATACAAGCTTAATAAAACATGAGAAATGTCATGATAAAATATCAACTTGCAGCAAGTTAACTCAACTTAGAAAGTGACACAATGTATCCATGGCAACCATTTGTGCACCAGGCATTATTCACATGAATGTCGTTATGTATCGTATAATGACAATATAGACTATTCTATTCTATTCCGTTTATTTAAGGATGAAAAATAATACTAATTTGTGCATTTTTATCAATTTCCTCTTGAGAGAAACCAGTGTGGATTCTTCTCTCCATCATAAAAGTGTCACAACGATATTATAGGTGTGTTGTTTTTACAGGGCAGGATTGATTTTATTAGCTATGATTGATGTCAACCCCTAGTATGTTTACCACTGCTTGATTAGGAAATTACATGAATATACTTCTCTTGTTCAGGTTTCTTCGAGGTAACTTAAAAAATAGACCTGTGCAAAGACCAAAAATGAACACACTATGACACACTTAGTTTTCCCACTATATACAAATGGACTGTACTTATATAGCGCCTTTCTAGTCTTTTCAACCACTCAAAGCGCTTTACACTACAACTCATTCACCCCATTCACCCCCATATATACACTGATGGCAGGTAGCTACCACCAGGGTGCCAACCTGCACATCAGGAGGAAGCTACCCATTCACTCGCATTCATACACCGTTGGCACAGCAACGGGAGCAATTAGGGGTTAAGTGTCTTGCCCAAGGACACATCGACTGGAGGAGCCGGGAATCGAACCGCCAATCTTCCAATTGGAGGACGACCGCTCTACCTCCTGAGCCACAGCCGCCCCCATACACAGAACTGGCTTGTTAGGACCTGTAGTAATGCTCTCTTTGGAGGAGTAATTGCTCACAGTTAATAAAACATTTTCATCCACCCGTTACATTTTATTACTCCTTGCTGGAGGCAGGTGGCGTTTAAATTTTTTAAATGTCAGTGTTGTAATGAGGTCTCTCTCACGCTAATGACATCACATGACCCAGAATACTATGAGACCAACAAGGCACTTTTTAAACCGCAGCATTAACCAGGAAATGGCAGACCGATACACCAAATTTATTTAACCCTCCTGTCGTCCTCCCGGGTCAAATTGACCCCATCTCTTTTGACTGTTCCTTCCTTCCTTCCTCCTTTCATTCCACCCTTCCTTCTCTCTCTCCTTCCTTCCTTCCTTCCTTCCTTCCTTCCGTCCTCTTTTCCTCCATCCCCTCCTTACTCCTTTCTTTCCTTCCTTCCTTCCTTCCTCTTTTCCTCATCCCTCCTTACTCCTTTCCTTCCTTCCTTCCTTCCTTCCTTCTTTCCTCCCATCCTCCTTTCCTTCCTTCCTTCCTTCGTTCCTTCCTTCCTCTTTTCCTCATCCCTCCTTACTCCTTTCCTTCCTTCCTTCCTTCCTTCCTTCCTTCCTTCTTTCCTCCCATCCTCCTTTCCTTCCTTCCTTCTCTCCTTCCTCCCTTCCTCTTTTCCTCCATCCCTCCTTACTCCTTTCCTTCCTTCCTTCCTTCCTTCCTTCGTTCCTTCCTCCTGTCCTTTCTTGACCTGAGGACAACAGGAGGGTTAAACATGACTAGTGCAGAGGTCCTCGTCGTTGTTGTCACTGGAAACACACAAGATTAATCTCTTGAGCGTGCCTGCATGCTCGGCAGGTCAATACACGAAGAGGTCAGTTCTTCACTCTGACCTCGGCTTTGCCTATTTTTGCCTCATCTTTTTCCAAACCACAGGCTTTCTCAGCTTACTGTGACCTTCTGTAATGTCAAGGCTTGAAAAACACATCTACAGTGCAAGTAGTCGCAAAGAGAAAACAGGAGAGTGTGACTTTGGTAGGCTGGCTTCCAAATAAAGAAAAGGGGTAATTGAATGAAATGTTTCTTCTACGATAAAGTCACATAAGCTCACTTGCTGTGTCCAGTTATAAAGTGTTCATTTAAAAAGTAAATTTTTTCCATTACCCCATTGTGCCCCTATCTTCTCTCTCTTTATTGAGTCCCGAAACAGACAAAATGTTTTAAAAGGTTATCAGACAAGTCAAAAATATAATTGAATGTGAATACAAATGGAGGCAGATTGCAACCCAATGTTTGTGTGACAGACGAGCTAGCCAAGATGAACTTAAGGATAGAGGATGAAGGAAGGAAGAGGAAGCTCATTTTGGCCTTTTGTTACAAAGGGGATGAAGAGGAAGTAGGTTTACTATATTATTAAACTTTGTGTCGTCCTCCCGGGTCAAATTGGCCAGTCTGTTTTGACTGTTCCTTCTTTCCTCCCTGCCTTCCTTCCTTCCTTCCTTCCTTCCGTCTGTCTTTCTTCCCTCCCTCCTTCTCTGTTTCTTTCCTTCCTCTCTCTTTCCTCCCTTCCTTCTGTCCTTCCTTCCTCCCTCCCTCCTTCTCTCTTTCTTTCCCCCCTCCATTCTTCTTTCCTCCCTTCCTTCTGTCCTTCCTTCCTCCCTCCCTCCTTCTCTCTTTCTTTCCTCCCTCTGTTCTTCTTTCCTTCCTTCCTTCCTTCCTTTCTCTCTCCTTTCCTTCCTTCTTCCTTCCTCCTTTCCTTCCTTCCTCCCTCCTTTCCTTCCTTCCTTCTTCCTCCTTTCTTTCCTTCTTCCTCCCTCCCTTCCTTCCTTCCTCCCTCTTTTCCTTCCTTCTTCCTCCCTTCCTTCCTTCCTCCCTCCCTCCTTTCCTTCCTTCTTCCTTCCTCCCTCTTTTCCTTCCTTCTTCCTTTCTTCCATCCGTCCTTCCTCCCTCCCTCCCTTCCTTCTTCCTCCCTCCCTTCCTTCCTTGACTCGAGGACAACAGGAGGGTTAAACTTCAATGCGTACTATCTCATGCTTATATTTTTATATATATTCATATTATGTAGAATTTTCTAACATTATGAAGAAGTTTAGTATATGCTTTAATTGTTTACTGTGGCCTTTCTTGTGCTACTGTGATGCTAATTTCCCTGCTGAGGATCTCATCTTAATTAACTAATCTGTTATTCAGTTATTCAGTTGTTGTTATTCAATTGATTTGATGGATTTTTATCTTTTTTTTTAAATTTTGGCACCATATGGAGTCTCTGTGCCAATAATGAACTCACTGAACTGAACTGGTGCCAGCGACAGCCAGACAGCAGAGACAGGTGATGCAGCAGGAGCAGTAAACATGCTCTCAATCACAATTAGGGGGGAATAATGGCAGAGGACAGATGAGCCGCTGCATCTATTGGTCCTGATGCAGTGTATGCCATTTGGGTGTGATCAGCTAGACGACATGAACTTCCTTAGGTACTGGGAGAGGATTAAAGTAGAGGGAGTGACATAAAGGGTAAGAGGCAGACAGACACATGGGACCAGAGGGCAATAAAATCTATCTAACCCATCGGCAATCTTTCCATCCATGGATCTACAGGATGACAGGGTAAGTGGGGTTTTAACCTGTCATGTCTCATAAAAATCAGGTTAGTCCCCCAAGGCTTCGCTGACACACCTGGTCTGATGTGCAACTGGGTCAGCAGCTGTCTGTCTGCCTGTCTTTCTGCTAGTTTGTCTGTCAGAAAAAGGGGGAAAAAAGCACAAGGCAGTATGAAGTTTTTCTCTGTCGCCACCCAAAATCTCCATTACAAAGCTCGGGACTCGATGGTCTGAAGGACACGGCTTCTTGTGATTGGAAAAACCAGCGGGTGGTATGAGAGTCAAATGAGATCTTTTAAAGCAACTGTTCTCAACCACGTGAAATTGTGAATGAAAAGTCTGCAGCTTCTCAGCGCAGCCAAATTCACTTTCATTTCGCTGATTACTTTCCCTCCTCTCTGTTTGAAGGTGTGTTACTCAGTCAAATCTGCTGCTGCAGTGTTTGATTGCAAGAAAAACCTGCAGAGTCATGATTGAGAGACTGCCCAAAAAGCTTGTTTCCATTCTAAAATATATATATATATATACAAGGCTGCTATAAGGAGACTCATTTTCATTGGGTGCATCTTGACAATAAAAGTCATGTAACATTGGATGTTAATTTCTGTTAGTAGCATTAGAGTCCACCTTAAGAATCTGAGTTTCATCCAGGCGGGGAGTTCCGGTTCTCTGAAATAATGCCAACGCGGAAGTAACTTAAAACTGCATTCTATCAAAAGGCCACCAGGGGGCGACCGTTTTGGTGTCAAAAGGACTTCCGTCTCTATACAAGTCAATGGAGAATTCACCAACTTCTCACTTGATTTCTAACCTCAGTAAACGTTTTCAAAATGTGTTTATGATCTCAATATCTAGTTTAAAGCCTTCTTCAATGCAGTATGATGTTCATTTGGGACATTTTGACCTCCCTGATTTTATATTTGACAATAAAGCAGGGTATGCATTAGGGCGTGGCTACGTCATGATTGACAGGTTGATTGGTTCACAGGTTCAGGAGGGCGCCTCATGCTCCTCCTGATGCCCATATAAGTAGAATCCGTGTTTTTATTTTTCCCGGCATGCACCGGAAATTTTCAAGATGGCGCTGCTCAGATCTGAAACTATTGGCTTCCGAGCAGCAGTCCACAAACCAATGGGTGACGTCACGGATGTTACGTCCATTTCTTATATACAGTCTATGGTTTCAACAAAGTACATCTAAAGCCTTTCAAACATTTCAATTCACCACAGAATTTGACAAGATTGGAGATTAAAAGAAAACATTTTGGTATTTGAATACTTAAGTTCTGTATTTAAGTCTTTTGTCGCACTCAGTTTGATATATGGTTGTCAAATCTACTAATAATTAGTCCATTCTTGTATTCTTAGAGAAAGTATTCTCTTCCTAAACTGCCTTTACAAAACTCTTCAAGAATGTCTTTGCCAAGAAGCATCTTTCCAGCTTTCGCTGAGTGACTGACGTACAATCAATGAAGACAGGCAGCTATTGATTTTCTTAGTTGTTTGAATCACTTTTGTACTAAAAGCTCTAACACCATTTGGACATGATTTATTGGTCTCGAAATGAATCCTTCCATTTCGTCTCTTAAGGTAAATTACCATTAGATGCACCCTCTTTGGGAAAGTTAAACTCTACTCTTCATCCAGGGGTTGACTAAGAAGTGCTTCTGTTTGGTATTCAACCTTAAATGACCCACCACTGCATGGCAGTTGCTTCTAAATTAAAGTCCTTTCTCATGAAGACTCTCTACTACCACCTATTTTGATCATTATAACCAGGATGAGTTTGGGCCTTGTTTGGTAAATGGTAAATGGCGGCTTTAGTATAGAGCTTTATAATGTTTCTACTACTAACTCAGCCATTCACACACGAGTCGAAGATTGAACCACTGCCCTTCTGATTGGTGGACGACCTGCTCAGCCACCCCGTTTGGACAGGTAGTTTGCAGATATGATTACTTCAGTTAGTGCTGAACAATCGTCATTCAGTTGTATGGCTGTCCCTCTGTCTCTAGGTAACCTGTACAGACGCCTGTGTTCGATAGGTAACAGATAAGCTGAGGGGGTTTTGCACATATGTGATATGAGGATAATGAATAATGGCTCGGGGGGGAAACATGAGAAGGTAGAGAGAGAATGAGAGACAGAGCCATAGACCGCTAGATAGAGAGGTGGAGAGAGAGAGAGAGAGAGAGAGAGAGAGAGAGAGAGAGAGAGAGAGAGAGAGAGAGAGAGAGAGAGAGAGAGAGAGAGAGAGAGAGAGAGAGAGAGAGAGAGAGAGAGAGAGAGAGAGAGAGAGAGAATGAGAGACAGAGCCATAGACCGCTAGATAGAGAGGTGGAGAGAAAGAGAGAGAGACACAGAAAGAGAGAGAGAGAGAGAGAGAGAGAGAGAGAGAGAGACAGAGAGAGAGAGAGCAGAGAGAGAGAGAGAGAAGAGAGAGAGAGAGAGACACACACACAAGTTGATTTGCTGATACCAATAACATCAGCGTTATTTACACATTGTTTCCAGCTCTGGTTATGTTCACAGAAACCCTGGTTGTCATAATATTTACACCTTAACTCCACTGTTAAGCTCTAGTAATCAGATGTTAATATCAATATGAATCAAATGACTACATATAAAGTGAAAGTTGTGCCTTGTTATGACAACTTCCCTTAAAAATGATGAAATTCTGCAGCTCTATGGAGCTTTTTAACCTGTTTTAGATCATTGTTTTGGCTTTGTGGCACATTTATTGCATGGTTCAGTCTGATTGTTCTCCATCAACCCTGTTACCAGCGGCTGGCAGCAGATTCTGGTAAACAAGTTCTAATAAACCCCCCCGTTGGGCGTCCAAGGTTGCAGAAGTAAAAGTACCGTTTCTGCTCCTCATAGAGGGCTAGATAGAGAGCTAACCTAAAGTTTGGCCCATTTAAATGCTTGGATCTAGTAGCAACTACCACACTTGACGCTGAAGCTAATGCGGAAATATTTTTAAAATGTAATGCTGGCTCCAAAAGATCCCAGGTTCCAACTGATTCCCATTCAGAAATGTCCTTCTCTCTAGAAATACAAAGTCAGTCATTTTTTTGAACAAGTCATTATGATCTCACTTGCTAAAGTTTGTCCCTGAAATAAATACGCTGGAGGTCATTTTGGAAATTATTGCTCTGTTAATAAGATTTGCAGACTTGAAGTAGCTTTGATGTCTGCTGTGTGGGCGTTGATTGATAGCTGTGATTGACAAATGGCTCAAGTTTAATGTGACTTGCTAATGATACCTGCTTTGTTAGTATAATTTAAGTAAAGTAGGTACAGCAGCCCAAGTGAGCAGAGTTCAGTGTTTCTGAGATAACAAGATGTGTTTCCAGAGCATGAAAGGCAGGACCTCGCACTCCTTCCTGGCTCCTAATGGAGAAGATGGAGCCGATCGTAAACTGCAACTCTGGGCTTCAATCCGGATCCAATTCTAACTAATAAGCAGTTTTGGGCAAGTTACTTCCAAAATGTAATATATTTCATATTTCTAGTTACTTGCATTTGAATAATAAGTTTAATAAGTTTCTTTACAATATTACCTTCTGTGTTGAGTAATAAGTTACTCATGACTTTTTAGTTACTTTCACCAAAATAAAACATTTAGGACAAGGCATTACAAAATAAAGGCGTGCAATATTTGTTGCTGTGCACTCTCTCCAGGTGTTTCTTGAGGTTACTTGTACTATTTTTAGCCGTAGACAGTTCCCTCGGCCTCCCACCAGCACATAAAGTGCACCTAACTGTGAGGTTTTCATCCTTTTCTGTGACAAATTTAAAATACTGCGAGTATAACCACTTAAAAAACGTTGAATTATCAGTTGTTGCCATGTTCCCATCTCCAAACCAAACCATCTTCTTCTTCTTCTGTTGATTTAAAACTATCTTCTTCTCCTCTTTATTTAGGCTGTTGTGCCTGGGTTGTTTTGACAGCTCGGACTGTAACTCAGTAAATGTAATTATATTACCAAAATATAGTTATATTACTCCGTTACTGCCTAAACGTAATATATTACTGTAGCGTGTTACTTTTGCAATGCGTTACCCCCAACACTGCTAATAGGTGATGTCACATCTTGCTACGTCCATACAGTTTATATCTTGGATGGGCATGAAATTCGTCTGGCTTAATCATTGGTACAAAAGATGAGCAAATGCATCAGAAAATATCTCTATAGTTAAAAAACATGCGTACATAAAAATAAATAAATAAATAAATAATAATGATGATAAGGCATTAACTTCAACTCCTAAGAAGCATTTTGGAAAGAAACATTCACAAATTCGGTTGCATGTTTCACTAACTGTGTGAGAAAGCTAAAGATTACACTTGGTATGAATGGAGTCTCAATGTCAGACAATGCAACGTGACGCAGTTGTGAATTTTCTAAGGCACTGATTTGTGTGTCAAACTGATTTAAAAAAAAAACTTGACACAACATTTTCATAATCTTAAAGGTACCAAGTGGAGAATCTGACCACTAATGGCAAAAGGGAGGACTGTTTTTATGGGCAGGTGCCTGTTTTGTCTGCATCGTGCAGGCGAACGCGTCTCTGCTGACAGTTTCAAACTATTCTACAGATCAACGTTTGGTGGCGGTAACTGTCTGAAGACTAGAGGGAGACAACGCCGGTTCCAAATACAGTAGCTTCTCAAATATTTTATGAGGGGCACATTTAAAATGCACACGATGCATTTTAGGGAGGAACTCTGAATGTTAACATCATCCGTTTGTTCCCCCAAAAAGCCTCCAGAGTACCTTCAATATTTCAATTATAGAAAGTGAACTGTACTCACTCCCACTCTTTCCTCCTGGCCTGAGGTGTGTTGTGCAGCTTGTGTGCCTGGTGGGCCAGGATGACATCACGGTGGTCCACCAATCCTCCCCTCCGGCGGATCGGCGGGACTTTGGGGTCATTGTTGTTGGTAACCAGGGACAAGGACCCCCGTCCGGAGCGTATCCCATAGCCACCTCCGCCACCGATGAAGGGCACTTCTCTGTACTGCTCCACCCGGACGTCATACACAGCATGATAGTAGGTGGGATTGGGGCCCACGCTGCTCCCGCTGATTGGGGGCGGGGGGCAGCGCATCGGCCGGTGGAGGCCCTGAGAGGGGGAAGAGCAGGATGATGCCTGGGGCCACCCCACCGAGCCGCCATGGTCCTGACAGAGGGGGGACAGCATGGAGCTGGAAGAAGGGGAGAGAGATAGATATGAGAGAGTGAGTCATGTGTAGTCATGTGTTCATCCATTATTTGTCATTTTTAACCCTGCTGTTGTCCTCCCGGGTAAGATTGACCCCATCTCTTTTGACTGTTCCTTCTTTCCTTCCTTCCTTACTCCTTTCCTTCCTTCCTTTCCTTCCTTCCTTCATTACACCTTTCCTTCCTTCCTTCCTTCCTTCCTTCCTTCCTTCCTTCCTCCTTTCCTTCCTCCCTCCCTCCTTACTCCTTTCCTTCCTTCCATCCTTCCTTCCTCCCTCCTTATTCCTTTCATTCCTTCCTTCCTTCCTTCCTTCCTTCCTTCCTCCCTCCGTCCTTCCTCCGTCCTTACTCCTTCCTTCCTTCCTTCCCTCCTTCCTCCTTTCCTTCCTTCCTCCCTTCCTCCTTACTCCTTTCCTTCCTTCCTTCCTTCCTTCCTCCTTACTCCTTTCCTTCCTTCATTCCTTCCTTCCTCCTTTACTTCCTTCCATCCTTCCTTCTTTCCTTCCTTCCCTCTTTCCTTACTCCTTTCCTTCCTTCCTTCCTCCTGTCCTTCCTTAACCAGAGGACAACAGGAGGGTTAAAAGCATAAGCACATCATGATTACACTTCATGAGGATACAGTATATTTATTGGTAAATAGGAGGACATTTCCAGTAAAATACATTTAACTTTGAAGACGATTCAGTAAAACTGGTTGTACTGAAATGAAGAGAATGAATGCTGCGTGGTGTAGATAAACTACTTGAGTTTACAGACACAAAACAAAATCTAACTTTTAAATTAAAATTTGCTTGACAGAATATACACTCGTCCCAGGGGAGTCAACCAAGAACTCAATATTTCCTTATATTAGCCGAAGTCAAAGAGTTATACTACAACTTATAGCATTAAAGTGGTTGACTTTATTATTGCACTATTGGCTGACTTTGTGGAGGGATGAATAAAACATCAGTGAGCTTTCATTAAATCAGTGATGCTGCTGCCTCTTTTACAGTTTGCACTAAATATATTTTCTGATGCTTCTTTTCTGACTTTGTTGACCTTAGAAAACATCAGCTGGAGTTAAAGAGTCAGTTCAGAGAGCGTGGATGGAAAATGGAAGAAAAGACAGAAGTAAAGGATGTAGGGAGACACAGGCGAAGGAGAACTGAGGCGGAGGATAAGCTTTGGAGAAGCAGTGAACAGAAAAAATATGTATAAATAATAAAAGTAATGAGGGATTTAAAGGATAAAATTAGGAACAAGAACAAGAAAGTTATGAATATTTGAGTTTTGGATAAACAGGAGTTGCAGGTGAACAAGTGTGTGCTAAAAGATTTAGGGGATCATCCTAATGCTCCCAAGGCTCAATTTGCCTAAAATAACTGTTCACCAAATGAGAAAACGTTCCCTCAAAATGATTCTTTATTATCTTAAAAATGAAAACAACAACTTCCTCAATCCTATCTGGACTCAACATATAAATAATTATCTGATAGTAAATACAGTATTCACTGGATTCACATTCAAGTGGACAAGCTGCTTCTAAAGATACTCCCCTTATCTAAACAGACTCTTACTGAAAACTTAAAAAGCTGACATTAGCACTGGAATGAAGAATAGCAGATACTGTCCCATAAGCCACTAAAATCACCCACAACAAAGAGTATTGCTTATTCAGCATCTCACCCAGATACACAATTTTTTTTAAATGTTATTTCCAGAACAACTGTGCATTTATGTTGCCAGAGTTATGAACATAAAGCTGGATTTATAGGACACAACAATCTCACCACTGATTCCTATATGATGTCGTTCAGTACTGGATTTGACCCATTGGTAGAATCATCGTAATGGTTGTATTACTTGATCAGCTTTACGTATATTCTCCACAGTTATTGAGGTAACACTCGTTCATTAGCTTCGTGATATAGAGCCACTGTGGGAATATAGAATAAAAAATAGAATTAAACTTTATTGTCCAAGATGGTGGGAAATTGTCTTTGGCTCACCAATAACAGACATATAGTACACAGAAATTACATAAACACCATAGAATCCATAAAATTACATAAAATCATTCTTAAAATGAAAGGTATAAAAATACAAGTGCGTAACAGTTCCTCTGTGCATATTGATCATTTGGAAGTGTTTAAAATATGAGTTGCATTTGGGATAAAAGACTTCTTATAAATATTCCTGGTTGCCAAGGGAACTCAGTAGCGTCTCCCAGAATTCCAAAGCTCAATCTGGTCAGAAAGAGGATGAGAGATGTTAGCAACAATGCTCCTATCTTTCTTTCTCGTCCTCTCAGTGAACAGTTCAGAGAGATTTGAGGTGAACCAACTATTTTACTTCTTAGAGAGCTTGTTCTTAGATTGTCAGCTCAGATGACCGAACCAGACTGGAAGATGAAAGGTTGAGCAGAGGATATACAGTGGAGATAACTCTGCTAGATGAAAGCTAGTGAAAAGAAGAAGATTGCAGAACCTTTCTTAGACTAGCTTAATAGTATTTTTATCAACAATTTTCACCAACAAAAATACAAATAGCTCAAACTGTGTGCAAGCATATTAACTACACTAATGTATCATAGCTACTATTGCTATGTGAGTAGGCTTTGTAACCCTTAATGCACAACTGTATATAAATCCTTCTTAATTCTCTGTTGCTATGTTGAGCAAGGATTGGCACTGAAGCTCATGTCTCCCAAACAACTTTTATTTTACTCTAATTGGATGACGCTGCTTTCGAATGGACACCGCGTCACTCCATATTTGTTTTGGACGTACTAGATTTCCGACAGTGACCATAAGTAACATCAAGAGACTGGGTCAAGCCTTGAGTCGTATTTCTGTAAAGCCCAAAAAACTCCATCATTGAGGTCCTTTGGGTGCCTGCCCAGACTGTACGTGTGGTAGATCAGCGCTGTTGAGATGTTGAGGAGACATAAGATTTAAGGAATTGTGATGTTGTTTAGTTTAAAAAATAATTTAAAAGAGGGAGTATCCCTCCGGTTGTCCTCGAGTCAAGGATTGAAGGGAGGAAGAAGGAAGGAAAGGAGGGAGGGAGGAAGGAAGGAAGGAAGGGAGGAAGAAGGAAGGAAGGGAGGATGGAAGGAAAGGAGGGAGGAAGGAAAGGAGGGAGGAAAGAAGGGAGGAAGAAGGAAGGAAAGGAGGGAGGGAAGGAAGGGAGGAAGGAAGGAAAGAAGGGAGGATGGAAGGAAGGAAGGAAGGAAGACGGAAGGAAGGGAGGATGGAAGGAAAGGAGGGAGGAAGGGAGGGAGGGGGGAAGGGAGGAAGAAGGAAGGATGGAAGGGAGGGAGGAATTAAGAAGGAAGGAAAGGAGGGAGGGAGGAAGGAAGAAGGAAGGAAGGAGGGAAGGAAGGAAGGATGGAAAGGAGGGAGGAAGGAAGGAAGGAAAGAAAGAGAGAAGGAGGGAGGGAAGAAAGACAGCCGGAAGGAAGGAATGGAGGAAAGAAGGAACAGTCAAAACAGACGGGGTCAATTTGACCCGGGAGGACCACACAAAGGTTAAAAAACAACAACTTTGTATGTCAGAAATAAGTATAAACCAGAAGATACAGTCTGGGGGGGAAAGTAAAATAATTTTGTTTGCCCTTGGTGAAAAAAAAAATGAGAAAAATGACTACACACAGAGAAAGAGGGCACATTAATAAATCAGACATTCAATAAATGTACAAAGGGCAAACAACAATGGGAGGTTTGGATAAAAACAGAGAGAAGAAAAGAGGGATGGACAGGAAGATAAAGAGGAAAACACTCTTAATTAATTCCCTCCTTTCTTCCTTCCTTCCTCCCTCCCTTCCTTCCTTCTTCCTCGCTTCCATCCTTCTTTCTTCCTCCCTTCCTCCTTCCCTTCTTTTTTGCAATTGCATGGTAAACATTACAATTGCAGGTTAGTGCCATTAGTCTTTGCAGGTGTTTAATTAAGAGTGTTTTCCTCTTTATCTTCCTGTCCATCCCTATTTTCTTCCGTCTGTCCTTCCTCCCTCCTTCTCTCTTTCTTTCCTTCCTTCCCTCCTTTCCATCCTTCCTTCCTTCCCTCCTTCCTTCCTTCTTCCTTCCTCCCTCCCTCCCTTCCTTCTTCCTCGCTTCCATCCTTCTTTCTTCCTCCCTTCCTCCTTCCCTCCCTTCCATCCTTCCTTCTTCCTCCCTTCCCCCCTCCCTTCCTTCCTCCCTCCTTTCCTTCCATCCTGCAATTGTAATGTTTACCATGCAATTGCAAAAACTCCTGGTTAGTGTGCGCATGTTCCCCCAATTGGTGTATGTGTGCACAAACGTATTGGAAACAGCATTTTTCTCTACCAGTTATCTGCTGAGAGTGCATTACACATTATTTCTCCCTGACATGGTGTAAAGTGAAAACTAATTCACACAGACAGGTGCACACACACAGATTTACGCTCCCACACTGCAGGTACAATGATGAGACATACTGCTATGGTAAGGACTTTGTTGGGTGATTGAGGGTGTGTGTGTGTGTGTGTGTATATGTGTGTGTGTGTGTGTGTGTGTGTGTGTGTGCTGCAGGGCTTAAATAACACACCACAAACTCCGGACCATGCACATAGTACAGAGGCAAGGGCAAACTGTGGTACCAACAAGGACACTGAAGACTGACAAAGAGGTGGAGAGAGATTATGAGGGAAGACGGAGAGGTTGATGGACAGATTAAGAGGAAAGATGTGAGTGTGAATGAGTGAACAGATGAGAAAGAAAGAAAGAAAGAAAGAAAGACAGTGACGGAGGGCAGAAAAGAGTGACACAGTCATGAAAAAGGGTGGAGGGGGGGGAGGAAACCTGGAAACATGCAACCAGCATTTACCCCAAAGGCACAATGATATGATGAAGAGAGCACTTTCATGAAAGGTACAGAGGCAGCAAAAGCCAGCAGGATGAGAGGGAAAGGGTGAGAGAGATTAGGGGACATGACAGATGAGTAGAGGAAAGACTAATTGCTGAGAGAGAAAGACAGAGCAAATGCAGATGAAGCAAAATCCTTTTCTCGCTCTCACTCCATTGTGTGTGTGTGTCTCTCTCTCTCTCTCTCTCTCTCTCTTTCCCCCCCAAGGACTGACAGCAGAAGAGACGACGAGGCATCTGCACCTCTGGCTTAGCAGGAAACTACTACATCTATGTAGTGTAAATTTACAGTACAGAGACTTAGTGAAAGAAGACTGAGCCGAAGTCGGAGGCAGAGCCAGGTTTGTGTCTTGATGCTGCATCTGCAACCTGATTCAACCTTTTATTTTTAGTCTACCTGAAGCTGAAGCTGATGCATAGACGGTATAAAGCTGTCAATCACTGCCCACACAGCACACTTCAAACCTGCTACGTGTCTTTAAATCTTATTAACGGAGCGATCATTTACAAAATGACCACCAGCACACTTATTAGAAGGCCTGAATTGAGCAAATGAGACCAAACAACTTGCCGGAAAACATTACTCACTCATTTCAAGAGAGAAGATGGTGCCATTGGAGCCAGCATCTAGCAACCACTGGCTTTGCACTTTAACCTTCGTGTCATCCTCCCGGGTCAAATTGACCCTGTCTGTTTTGACTGTTCCTTCTTTCCTCCCTTCCTTCCTTCCGTCTGTCCTTCTTCCCTCCCTCCTTCTTTCCTTCTTTCCTTCCTCTCTCCGTCCTCCCTTCCTTCTTTCCTTCCTCCATCCCCCTTTCTTCCTTCCTTTTGTCCTTCCTTTCCTCCCTCCCTCCTTCTCTCTTTCTTTCCTCCCCCAGCTTCCTTCCTTCCTCTTTTCCTTTCTCCCTCCCTCCCTCCTTCTCTTTCTTTCTTTCCTCCCTCCTTTCTTCCTTCCTCTCTCCTTTCCTTCCTTTTTCCCTCCCTCCTTTCCTTCCTTCTTCCTCCCTTCATTCCTTCCTCCTTTCCTTCCTCCTTTCCATCCTTCCTCCCTCCCTCCCGTCCTTCCTTCCTCCCTCTTTTCCTTCCTTCTTCCTCCCTTTCTTCCTTCCTTCCTTCTTCATCCCTTCCTTCCTTCCTCCCTCCTTTCCTTCCTTCCTACCTTCTTCCCTCCCTTCCTTCCTTCTTCCTCCCTTCCTTCCTTGACTCGAGGACAACAGGAGGGTTAAGGTACTTTCAAACCAGCCGCTTCAAGCTGTGCTCGTCACTGCTCGCGCTGAGGACTGAAGTAGCAACTATGACTAAGTGCCGAGGCCATTATAAAAGTGCTGAAACAATCAGTTGATTAACTGATTATATAAATGACATCAACAGAGAAATTAATCCAACATTTCTTATAATTAAATGTTCAAAGAGCATTGCAAGTCTGCCTTTCAGTCTGTCTCCACTTCCTACACATACAATGTTTAAAATGAACCAAACTGGAGTGACAGGGCGTCAGAGGCTGCGGTGAAAACATCTTTCTGCATCAGCTGTCAAATGTTTAACACTTTAACGAGTCCAAATCATCTAACAAACCTTTTATCTGACAACATACAAGTGGAGAAATCTTTGCAGCGGCGGTTAACTGTCTTTTAACGATAAACTATAACAGCATTTAGAGAGTTTATCTGTATTGCTGACACCGCTTTGAATGTGAAATCCAGTAAAAGTTAAAAAAACAACAACATTCTTTAGAGATGAATCTTTCTTTAAATAATTTATCAAGTAAAAATGCTAAAGATTTGTAGGTTTCAGCTTCTTCAATGGGGAACTTTTCAGCTTTTCTCTTTCTGATATCTTAACTGATTCCTTTTTGAGTTTTTTAAATGTTCAGAAAACTTGAAAGATGACTTCCAAAAAATGGGTATCTACCATAGACTGTATATAAAATGGACGTAACATCCGTGACGTCACCCATTGGTTTGTGGACTGCTGCTCGGAAGCCAATAGTATCGGATCTGAGCAGCGCCATTTTGAAAATTTCCAGTGCATGCCGGGTAAAAAAAAAACACGGATTCTTCTTATATGGGCATCAGGAGGAGCATGAGGCGCCCTCCTGAACCTGTGAACCAATCAACCTGTCAATCACGACGTAGCCCCACCCTAATGCATACCCTGCTTTATCGTCAAATATAAAATCAGGGAGGCCAAAATGTCCCAAATGAACATCATACTGCATTGAAGAAGGCTTTAAACTAGCGATTGAGACCATAAACACATTTTGAAAACGTTTACTGAGGTTAGAAATCAAGTGAGAAGTTGGTGAATTCTCCATTGACTTGTATAGAGATGGAAGTCCTTTTGACACCAAATAGGACACCCCCTGGTGGCCTTTTGATAGAATGCAGTTTTAAGTTACTTCCGTGTTGGCCTCATTTCAGAGGACCGGAACTCCCCGCCTGGTATCTACTCAAATACTTAACTGTGTAACAGGAAGTGTAGGTGAACTCATTTAAGTAAGTAAAGTTTATTTGTATAGCACTTTTTTAAGACAATAGTGACAAAGTGCTTTACAAGAGCATCATATATCATACAAGAGAGAAAAAAAAGCGTCCACTTAAGCCAAAATACAAAACTAAATAAGACAAACATAATAAAAATACATCCTAAAATAACCCCAATGGTGCAGCGTCCCAGCTATTGAATAAAAATGTCAAAGAAAACCTACCAAAAAAAAAAAAAATCCTGAAAAAGACCTTAGTTGAGTTTAGAGTCCACAAATATGTAACAGAAAGACTTTGTTATACACAGGATATGTTGAGTTTGAAAGATGTGGGCATTCACTGCACAGGTTGGGTCTGATGAAAGATGATCTTGAGTTGCATTATGGGAAGTGTAGGATCATTTGTCTTTGGAGCTTGACACCTACTAGGGACCGAGAGTCGGCGTCCGCAGCACCATTTTTTTCTTTTTCAAATCAATCAAATACCCCTTTAAGGGACCATTTAATCAATAGTGAAGTTAATCATCAGCTGTGCACTCTCAGTGGTAAAGTTCCTCTAAAGTCTGGTTAGATGCTGGTGTCAAAAAATAAAAAATAAACACAGCTGTAATCAATTTAATGTTAAACATATAGCGTAAAGGCTTGTTTAATATAGATGATTCATCAGTGAGTTGTTGTTTCTTTGTCCCTCCACCTTCAACTTTGGATCCACTCTGCTGCCAAAATGGGGATTTTCTGCCTCCAACAACATTTTTGAATGAATCTTTCTAACATTTCTACTGTGGAATCACTGATATTTTCTGCCCCATGAAACTGCTTAGTTGGTAATTGGGAAAGAATATGTTATCACACACATAACTGCATGAATTCATTCGGCCTGCTGGCTGATTATACAACACTGACGTCAAAACATTTAATTTCCAACATGCTGCTTTATGAAAAAACAGAAGCAGCAGAACAGAACTCACACTGTGTTAATTGTGATTAAACTAACTGTAAAGGTGGTCTAGCATGATCATTATCATAATTTGGTTTACTTGCAAAGCTGCTCAAGAAACAAAAAGGAACAGGAAAGAAGAAGCATTTTGATTTGGTGCATTTACGAGGGACGGAAGAGAGGAAAAGGGAGCAAAGCCTCAAAGTCACATTGATTGGAAGGTCACTGATCTGAATCCCTGGACAGCCTAGGAAAATCCGGCCAGGGAAAGTGGATGAGTAACACCTTTTTCCTACCCTTGAAGCAGTCCTGAGCTGCCTCTTAGGCCATCATTTCTCTAAATTTACTGTGAAAACAGCTTTTCACGTGTTCTGTAAGAAGTGAGCATTTAGCAGGGGAAGAGCTGACTGGCAAAGGTATTTTGCATGTGTAAGGTCGAGAGAGGATGTTGTAAATTATAGCTGAGTGCTGAGCTAAGTGCATGACAGTATGTCTACCAAATAAGATGTCCACTAGTCCACAAGTTATAAATATGTATCTAAATAATAGAAAATAAACAACATAAATTGAGATGAAGAAAAACTGCAGATGAACTAAAAATCTTGGCCGAGTAACAACTTCTTTCTTTTATGTTCGGAGGAATAAATTAAACATGATAGATTGTTGTTTCTTTTTCCATCTGCATGATAGCAGCAATATAAAAGTCCAAAGAAATCATAACTTTCTGGTAGGATGCAATGGAAATTTAACTGAATTTGAGTGCAAGTGCTTTGAAAGCAGAATCAACATGCTGAGTCAGCCCCACAGCCAACAATAAAGGGTCTACTCAGTGGGGGACACAGCGGAAACTACAGATGGCACCACCAGAGGTGCTCAACAATGGCCCTAAATGACCTAAAAGAAAAGTCTTAGGAAATCACCTTTAACTCTCTGGTTCAGTTTGTTGAAGAGCAGACACACAGTACAGCTCTATATAACAGAAGCCAAGCTATATAAACTAAGCACATTCAACCAAACGTAAATTAACCCATAATACAGTGACAGTATCCTCGCTGTAATCATTCCTCCTGTTCATACCGACTATTAAAAGATCTCCTTCAAATGTGCTTTCAGTGGAAGTGATGGAGGACAAAATCCACAGTGTGTTCACAGAGTTATTTAAAAGTTGATGTGAAGCCTCAGCAGTCTGAGTTAGTCATATAAAGTGGATATATGCCACATTTACAATCTTTTTAGCATTAAATTCCCTCTTTGTGTTTCTCTGTTGAGTTGTGGTGGAAGTATAGTAACAAAAAGAGGAACTTTGGCACTAAAACGACTGCAATGTTGAAAGATATCTACTTGATTTGACTCATTTGAAGTATCATATTAGCTTTAGATCAACTTTTAAATACATTTTTTGCACAGAGGGAGGACTTGGGATTTTGTCCCCCATCTCTTACATAGTAAGTACATTATGAAAGGATCTTCTAAGGCGAGAAAAAGCTGCGTCAATGTTGCTGCTGGCTCAACATCTTTTCCTCCCATCATCACACATAAACGCCTTTTCTCTTTGTGAGAAACTACAGGATACTGAGAAAATAGACAAGTCAGTGACAAGCACTAAAGGTAAATGATCTTCATCGAATATGCGTACGTAGCTCTAAACTATAATTGGGAGACTTCTATTTTCTCGGCACCAATTAAGCCATCCTCACACCTTTTAACAAGCTTGTTACGGTCTACTCCAGTTGAGAACTTGACAGTTGCCCTCAACCTTCAAAAAAGGATTTATTTTCCCTCAGTAGCAGCTAACACAACCAGTGGATGCTCCTTATCTATCTTTTTTTAAAGGTGTAAACACATGCTACCATGGCGTTTGACTGAGATTTCATGACACTGATACACTTCAAAACATTAGAAACCTGCCAGCTTAGCAACAGCGTAACCAACGCAAATTAGAGCCTGACCACTACATCAGTGGCCTATCGCAGATATATTGGTATTGGTCTATATGTTTGACTCGGTAGTAAGTTAGTCTGCTAGTTAGCTGACTGGAGGTAACATGATGCAGACGAAGCCACACAAAAGTCCAGCGTGGAAAAAACTGCTGACTCATGTGAAAAAGCTGCTGTGATGGTTACTGAGGGAGACGGACGTGACGCTAAACTAGTCCGTCAACATTTGTAACAGCTCCTCAAAAGTGTGACAAAAGACTCTTTGCTGCTGACAGGGATTATTATATTATTATATAATTTAAATAAATTGCTGTTTTTGTACAGTTAAAGCTTGTTGTTTGTTATTTTTGACGCATTATCTATTTAGCCGCTGTGAATGTTGGCATGCAGCATATATTCGATTAGTGGTCGGTTATACCCACCAACTACTCGACCCTGATAAAATAGGCCAATGCACATCCGTAGTTAGTAGTCTACAAATCTGGCTAAAAAGTTAATGTAACGTAATGACAAAAATCCTCATTTCGAGATACCCTGGTTTCCAGTATTCAGCATGTCACTCACTCAGATTAGACATAAACCAACCAGTCAGCCTCCCTGTCATTCGTTTAGTAGGAGGAAGGTGATCCAGCCTTCAGTTTAGCAGCCAAACAGCCTCTAGTCTCCTGATGTTCTGACTGTCTGACTGCTGCTGACCTCTTTCTGCCTGTCAACCCCCACAACACTCTGACCCCTCAGGTCACAGCTCCTTGACTGCTGCCTCCATCAAGGAGCAGGTGAATGCTAACAGGCCATACTGTCTCTCCTCTCATATTAGCTATGAGGCCATCCTCAAACAGCACCTGAGGAAGGGATCTAATTCTGCTTGTTTTTTTTTCTTGCATGTGACATTGACTGTGTTTCAAAAGCTAAAATCCTTCCTGGAGTCAAAATTGTTCATTTATACATGAATGAGTAATACAGAAGGTTGTGTGATACAGTAGACTATGTGTGAACTGAAGTGATGCTAGAAAGGTGGTGCCACATGCAGTTTAGCTAAGCTTGCTGTGACCAGTGTTGGGGAACGTTACTTTTAAAAGTAACTTACAAAGTTACTACCATTAAAATGTAACTACAGTAGTAACTCGCGCATGTTGTTTTAGTCCAGACCTTTAAATATAATGACTCTACAATCATCACACAGCCAAGTCTGGCCCATAATCTGTAAATCTTTACACTTATAGCAGGAATGACACACACATTATGTCCCATTTACAGCTCTTTATTGTACTAAAGTGGCTTCTCAAACAAATGCCCACATACTGTACAAGTTATAAACTACATAAAAGATTTTCAAAAACATCCCTACATCACTGCAACAATTTATTTGGTCACAATTTACATTCAGCAAACTTTTGGTTAAAGTAGAACACAAACATGTATTAAGTTTCATTATTGTTTATTGGGTTTAGTTCTGAGTTTATAAGTTATGCATTGTCTTTCTTTGTTACTTACCCACCATGTGTTCAACAAACAAATGGAAGAACCACCCAACTACTTCCTGTATGTATACACAGGTGATGTCAGTGGGTTGGACTAAGTATGAGGGGATTCATTTTGCTCAGTTAAAGGTTTGATTTCATATCTTTAGGATTTTATTCTTGTTTGATTTATAAGGAAATGTTGGGAATGATGGGTGGTAAACAGTGTTGACTGATACAAGTAACATTGTTAAGTGCCAATTAGTAAAAGGGAGAGGACACCCCTGCAGTAATGGTTCTGCCTAACTGAGTGGAGGGCCTATTTAATGGGAGATATGTAGGTTTAGAGGAGCTCAGAGGATGATGGTGTAGCTGTGTGCACATGTTCATGCCTTAGTTGTGTCTTCAGTAATGCCAGTTCATTTTTGATTGTTTATTCTTTTCATTTTTGGACACTCGTTCTTTTTGTTGTTACTCTGGACTGAATAAATCAGTTTTTACTCATTCAAACAACAGTCTGAGTCTGCCTGCCTAACACCCTCTTTGTCACTTGAGCGACACTACATCACACTTACATTGCATTTTTTCAAACTATCTTTTTAAAAAATTTATAAGATGTGCTTCTTTTGCACAGATATTATAGACCAAAGTCATGAAAGTCAGCTCTATCCAACAACAAATGTAATGCAAGATCATGCAATTCTGTGATAGTCTGTATAAGCCTTATGCCTGTGAAAATATATAGTGTTGTAAATTGTGTGTACAATTGGTGCTGCAGGGGTCAGCCACCCCATGAAATATATTCCCCATCCTTGGTCCTATTGTCATTAAGCTGAGGCACACACAGTTTTTTTTTTTTTTTTAGCTTTTTCTTGTTATAAGTCTTCTGTTGTGAGATGACCAGCTTGTTTTCTAATGTGCATGCGTTGAACGTGTCTGCATAAGCAAACCCCTGATTGAAGTATGCATAGAAGCAAACCTGCATCCAGATGTCCACTTGCAAAGTCTGCAGCTATCCGTGGGCACTGACGCTATAACCATGGATTGGCCTTTAGTCAATAGTCATTGGTCAATGACCTTTTGACTCACCTTACCAAGGAGAGATAATAACATATGCACAACTGGGAGCTCTGCAGTCTTTTCATGTAGCTTAAATTACCTATCACTGCTGTGGATATTGATTATGTTCAGTACATTACACATTTGAGCTTTAAAACTTTATGTATTTATTAGAGGCTGAACACAACAGTGACCACATTGGTCTATTATTCATTATGTAAATTAGTTTATTTTGATATATCTATATATGCACTTTTGCTACTTTTTCCTGGTTATATGCTAATAATGTGTGCAATGACTATACAGTCTAATTTAATCCAATAATAACAACCCCCCTGACGTACAGTAGCCTTCTGATAGTGTGCAGCCTAAATATGATAAAGTACGTCTGTGTTAGCTGCAGCAGGTGAGTGGATATATTATGTTATTTGTGCTACAGAATGTATGTCTCACATCTACAGAAATGTCCCAGGTGGGAACATTGAGGAGTAAATGTACTGAGCTTAATGAACTGTGAGAGTGTTTCTCTTGGACCAGTGATCTGTGAAAAGAGCAGTACACATTTATAGAGTGTTTGTGTGTGCGTGTGTGTAATTGTGTGTGTGTTCCCTATCCAAACCTGCTTGGTGTACAAGTTGGATGGTTAGGATTCCTGAGAAACAAACTATTTAGTATTACCAAACATCTGCCCATATCGTACTTATCAAGTGGGAACTTCCCAGCCAATATACGTTTCAACAACTCTATCCTTAATGAAGAGATTGAACCCTATCAAAGGGGACATACTGTATCGTACCCATTTCATGGTCTCTTCTCGAATATATTAGCATGATTTACAGTTTAAAAACTCCTTACATTATTTATCTTATACCTGCCCTTTATGCAGAACCTCAGTTCAGCCACTGTCTGAAACAGGCCGTTTTAGCTCATTTCTCTTAAAGGCTTGGGAGGATACTTGATACAAAACAGTAGTAGTAGCATTTCACTTCTTCTTCTTCTTGTTTTATACTCTAAGGGCCTGATTTACTAAGATCCCAAATAAAGGGTACTAAATTGCGTGCACAGTGCAATAGATAGCGCATTTAGTTTGCTTGCATTTTGCGGGTGATCTACTAAGAATAACTGCGTGAATGAAAACAGGTTCAACAGTGTGGAGACAGCAGTATTTAAATGAGGGTTTTGGACGAGCAGAAAGCTGCAAGCGCAAAATGAAATTTGATCAGGTTCTAGTGGAAGAGGTTAACAAACATATTGAGTTAAACAAAAACAAAAATTACGAGAAAAAAACGCCATATGGGAGAGTATTTGTGATAAAGTCAATGCTGTTAGTGAAACTAAAAATATTCCACTCCAAAAATATTAACACGGGTGTAAAGAATCCGTCCTTTGCGTATTCTGTCATTGTGCCTCCATCTCTTCCTTACCACATCAATAGCAGTCATCATGTGTGCAGTGCTCAGCTGGTTAATACCTGTCCTTCAAAGGTATTATTTAAAGACACAGTTACCGTCACCAAAATTACCTTCAGGATTGGTAAATCACAATGCATGTGCTAAATAACATATTTGCATTTTCTCCTCCCTGTATTTTGCACACTGGGGTAAAAATGCCCCATATTGCATCTTCATTATGGCAAACGTGCTAAATGGACAGCGCATATTATCTTGCACTTTTTTTGCAGGTGATGTCATGTTTGCTCACATTTTTACACAAGCAAACATTTAGTAAATCAGGCCCTAAGTAAGTGAAAACTTCTCAAATACATCCATACGTGATTTTTGCAAAGGTTGACTCATACTGTAGGTTGTTCATGCTGTCTACTCTCACATTTTGGCTCAAATAGACATCATTTTGAGGGGGAAGTCAAGGTCACTTTGCAAACGGAGCATCAACAACAAGTTAAAGTCTTTGCTTTTGTATTAGAGAGCATTTTACACACATTCACCTAATGTTTTGGAACTTTTAACATTTTTAACATAATCATCTAACATTATAACTTCATAAAAGTTACATAAAATCTCCAAAAAGGATGTTATGTCCCCTACAAGTCCCCATTTTTAGAGCAAATGCAATAATTGGTTGTAAGAAGATCACCCCACCACTGGTCTACTTAAAAACCAAAAGATGTTTCCAATTAACAAATGGAGATCAAGTGTTTGGCTTGGGAAAACATAATTAAATTGTAAACTGTCTCAGTGAGTCAGTACACTAGCTCTGGACATGAATAAAATCAGCTGGCAACATGCTGAGATCCATTATTCTAGGAGAGGTGGCCAAAATTATGGGGTGGCAGAGGAGACAGAGGTATTACTGGAGCTTATAAATCTGAGTTATTGATGGACACACAGAGAAAGACAGCCAAAGGTAGAGAAAATAGATGTGCCGCCTCTATTCACAAAAATACAAACACAGGCATATGGCTGCTGTTCGCATCAGTGCTCGGCTGAACCCTGCCAGTGTTTCACAGTGGAAGTATTTACTTTGGGTTTCACCCAAGGGTGCCACGACACACTGAGTCATTCCAGCTTTCATCCACCTATTGCATAAAAGCCAGAACACAGGATGTTGTTTACTCGGCTGAGCCCGCTACATCCATGACAACCACGTTTGATTTGCGTCATACGCTGAGTGGGAAAACCTACCGCGGTGACAGAGAGCCAGATCTAAACAGGGGGAAACTCAGCCAGTCATAGCATGGTAAAAAAAAAAATGTGGAAAGACAACTAAATATAAATCAAAACAAGTATTTATGAAGGTATCCACATTAGTAAAAGTATGAGTAGTGCAAGGTGTTTCAATGGTTTCAAGCCTGTTTTTTGCTTGCAAATATTAGTATTAGCATTATCACAATTAACCATAGACTCTAAATGCATAGTGCTAACCAAGCTAACAGCTAGTGCTAAGGTCAGCTCCCCACTCTCATCCATTTATGGTCCCTTCTAACTAAAAAAAAATCAAAGATGGTGCTGGGTTAAAAGGTCAAATCACTTTAACCTGAGGCTTCAAAACAGCAGTCAACCAACCAACGAGTGATGTCATGGTGACCGCATCCATATCGTTTAATCTATGCACCAGACTCCAATTATTTTCTTAACCCTTTACATACTGTTCATATTTTGACTCATTAGTCTCTGCACCAATTTACATTCATAAATTTCCCCATCAGTCATTAATAAATGCTTTAGTAGTCCTTCTGTTTGGGAAAAAAAGACATTCACAATCACTATTTTACTATTTTTTTCATATAAAAATGTGAATCAGCTGCACAAAAATATATCTATTTATTTTAATTTTCAACATTAGGAAAAGTCTGGCTAAAATAAATGTATATAGGGTTTGTTTACAGCTCTCAAATGTAACAATGGCTCAAATTAGTCACTAAACAGTATGCAAGGGATAACTGAAGACTAATTAAACTACCTTACTTGTGTTGTCTGTCTCTCTGCTGTCATTGCAGTATATGCCGCATCAATGCTTCACCCCTCCATCACCAGTGTCAAGGCCCCCGTCTATGGCTCCCTTGCATGGTTCTCGGATTGGTTGCTATTTCTAGAACTCCATCACGATACATCCATTTAATCAACAGAGCCAACACTAAAGACTATGCAATAAAGCTTTTAAATCCATGTCCACTTGTCTTCTGTTCCCTGATACAGACGATACGACTGCAACCCAACCACCAAATGTAGACTTAATACCATATCAACACCTGTGCAATCACTTCTGATAACTCCCTTTAATTCCACCACTATACTGCATTTGTGACTCATTAATCTTATCCCCCACACAGCGGATCAGACCGGTGCGAACCACAAACAAAACAAAGTAGGAAACTGCTTCAAACCTAATCAAGTAAATGATTTTCGCAGATAGGAAGAGGACAGATGCAGTGGTTCAGACGTCATTGCTTCGGAATATTAAAACATGCCTCGAGGCCTCGTGGCCAACATGACTCCGACTTGATCACCTTCAATCAAATTATGCATCTGGCAGCATTGTATCCATTACACTGTCTGTCTATTTATACTTAATGCTTGTGTTGTTTATCTACGTTCGTCCCCATTGCTCTTGATTTTTCAATCTTTGGCAACTTCTGCTTTTTGTTAGTTTACTTTGACAGCTACTGACTCTGACAGCTCCACTGTTTTGTCTCATGCCAGTAAGGCCCTACTCAGTCATGTAAAGCTGACAAACAGAGGGATGTGGGTGAGAGGAGAGGAGGGGAGGGTTGAGATGGACGGACTGATGGATAAAGGGATGGATGGACGGATGGATAAACAGAGTACCGAGACGGGGGAGGAGGGTCAGAAGCGAGATGAACCAGAAGCAACAGGCAAGAGTTCAGGTGTGAGATTGCATTTAGTAAACAAGAATACAAACAACACACATGCACGCGCCTGTCAGAACAACTCTAATCCTTCCTATACGACAACGAAGAAAAAAAACCTCTACTTCAGTGGCTGGAAATCTGCTACCTGCAAAGATGTGATAGCATTTAGATCGGATGATGTTACGTCGATGTCAAGTTTGGGCCAACACGGGGCCAAAATAGCAAAGGCAAAAGAGAGAACATGGGTGTTATTTTTGGCTAAGAGGTACAGTAGGACTTTCGAGAGATCCGCACATAGAGATTTTTACATAACTCACTCATCCAATAGCGGATCTGACACTCTGCTGAATGTCTACAATAATAGCCTGGGAAGAAAACCTCAATGTGTACCGTGATGTTGACTCCTTCGGCAGGAGAGTTGAAGGATCTAAGAGACTTTTTTTTTTTATTCTTCAAAGCAGGAGACAGCAGTAGGAGAGCTGTTTGTTCGCTGTATGACTCCAGGGGTGGTTTCAGACTCGGAGCATCCATACAGTTTCACTTGTAGCTCCTAAATCCTAATTATGACATTTTAGTCAGGGGTCAATAGCTGCAGGTCTACAAACAGTACTATTTGTCAGTCTATTTGTCTGTTTAAGCCTCTCTGTCCCAAATCCTATTAATAAAAGCTTGGAGATATTAAATCAGTGTTTTCCAGACCTGTGTAACAACCCTGAGGGATCTAAAGATGTTAAAATGCTTTCCTCTCTCAGCTCACTCTGGATAGGGGAAGACAAACCTTATGCAATGTCTTCTCTGAAAATGCTGTGATGCTGAAATGGTGCGAGATCATGTTGGCATTGGTTACATGGCTCTCATCATTTAGATCTGTCTAAACACACTAAGCCTGCAGTCATGATCTATTCCTTCATTAACATGTAAATTAAAACTTCAATCCAGATAAAATAATAGAATTTTGATAGTTTGACAACAACAAAAAAGACTACTTCTCAGTGGATACAATTAGCACACTGAGCTATCGCCATGACAACCAAGCAAACTCCCATCTGCTGAGGAAGACCATGAAGGCTTGAGAAACAGCTAATATGTGGAGTTTTATTCAAGATTTGTTTTGTCCAACTAATTTTTTCAGGTTATTAACTCACAATCAAAAGAAGTATATTTATAAAAAAAAACTGTTAAAATGTTCCAGCTGTTGTTCCAGCTGCTTAAATGTGACGTTTCTGGTCCTTTTACTCCTCTATGATAGCAACATGAATATCTTTGGGTTGTGGACTGTTAAATGGGACAAGACAAGACGTTTTAGGATGCATTTTTCACCATTTTCTGCCTTTTTTTTAAATATAAATCACAGCAACTAATCCATTAAATGAGAAAATAATTGACAGATTAATCATTAACAGAAATAACTGTGAGTTGCAGCCATAAATACAGTTAGATTTCAACATACTTCTATATAAAAGCTGTTTTAAAAGATGTCTATTACACTTATTCTCTTCTATATTAATAATAAATAACATTAAGTTTCATTTTCCATGAATCTATAGAAACAATAAACCAATAAGGAGTACAGAGGTCTCAGTCTCAGCAGACGGTAGTAAATAAATCACTGCCGTTCCTCTGTTGGTACTTTATCAACAGTGACTGAGCAAAAGGCAAACAGAGTTATTATTACATAGAGATTGAAGATGCTCTAGGGCCTGTTAGATTCAGTGTTCTGTGTTTCAGTCTGATCTGAGCTCTGCCTGTCAGTCAGATGTCACGTCATGTGATGTGAAATAAATAAATAAATAAATAAAAGAAGCCAACTGACAGATCTGATCGTGACCAAATGTGGCGGCGATGTTGGGTCGGGGTAGTAAAGATAGGGCGATGTTGTAATTGCAGGGAATTTGAAGACCTATCAGACCTAAACATTTTAATGACTTGGGAATTACTCTAATTAATTTTAGTTATGGGCTCCTAATTGGGCTGACTCCTACACTGCAAATCACAAATTACAATGGCTGGCTTAAGGGGGTATTACAAGTTTTTTCTAACTCAGATTGGAGCAGTAGTGGTATGATTTTGACAAAATGTGGAGTGATGTTATACTTCGGAGCAGTTTTAATGCCACTTAGAAAAATACGCTGATTGACAGGGTGAAAAAAGCTATAATGAAAGCTTCAAAAGTGTGAAGCTTGAAAAGCCATCAAACACTTTAAATGATCAATTATTTCTTGATTTTTCTAACTTGAACTAATTTGAACTTGCGGTCATCTAATACATTATTAATGCTGAAGTACAAAGCGCATAGTCCATCTTCCTGCCACGATTGATCTGGATCACATTTTGGGACTGGCCTACTTTGGTACCGACCAAAACGACTGTGTTGAATGGTATATATACATTTGGGAGAAATGAGGCAAGCAAGTCATTTAATGGGTTAGGGTTTAGTGACCCACCATAAATCCATAGACCAAATAATAACGTCATTATTTAGGTACACTTGTGCAATCCAATACAACGACTCTGCCATAAATTCTACATGTATGAAGCTTATACATCTTTGGCTGTTGTTGACATTGTCAGAAAGGTGATAATTCAGCTTTATGTTAATTATTGAGGTCATAGCAGGAAGTGGTGGTGTACTGGAGTGGGATTATATTGAATGGTGTTCCTAATACATGAGGGGGGAAAAATATTAAGAAACACTATTCGATATAATGCACTCCAGTACACCACCGCTTCTCACCATGACCTCAATAATTAACATAAAGTAGAATTATCACCTTTCTGCTTTATAAATATAAGATTTATGGCAGAGCTGTTGTATTGGATTACATTAGGCAAGGCAAGGCAAGGCAGGTTTATTTATATAGTGCATTTCATACACAGGGACGACTCAATGTGCTTTACATAACAACTAAATATCAGATGATTTAACAGTAAGAATTGGAAGCATAAAAACATACAAAATTATAAAACCCAATTATAATTTTAAAAAAGTACAATTGAATGGTAACAATTGGATGGATTTTAGATTTAGACACATCACTAGATTGCACAGGTGTTCTTAATACAATAGCTACTGAGTATATATACACCGATCAGCCAAAACAATAAAACTACTGACGGGCGAAGTGAATAACATGAATTATCTCGTTACAATGGCACCTGTCAAGACGTGGGATATAGAAAAGGCAGCTCGTGAATAGTCGGTTGTTGAAATTCATGAGTTGAAAGCAGGAAAAATGTTAAAGGGAGAGTGAAAGGATCTGAGCAAATTTGGGACTTTGACAAATGGGCCAAATAGTGGCGGCAGGATGACTGAGATGGTGTTTGGGTCTTCCTGATACGCAGTGGTCACTACCTTCCCTAAATGTAGTCCGAGGATTGATGACCCTGTGACAAACCTTGGGTCCGGAGCATTCATGTAGGTGTTTTATTTTGACATGAACCACCAAAATATAGTCGCAGACCAAGTGCACCCCATCATGGCAGCAGTATTACCATGAAGGGGTGTGTATGTATCTTTTGGAGTCTATATGACGAGTCTGAGGTTTTATGGTGGCATTTAATGTTATGGCTGATCGGTGTATATCATAATGACTGACTCACTTTTTTACAGTAGGGTCCAAAAGTCTTACTGGTCTCAGGCTGAATGTACATTTGGCCAAATCTTAAAGTTTCATTAAAAAATCAGTGATAGAAGGCCTGATATTAAAGTTACTGTTATATATTGACCAAATAATAAAGTACACGTCTGGTTAAAGACTATTTCCTACTAATATTGCCAATTTTGCTTCATTTATCACCATCATTTCTGTCCCTTTACTTTCCTCTGACAAGTGATGCATGGGATTGAAATGTAAATTTGCAGTTATAATGATATTTCCATCCCGATTATTCACATTAATCATGTAAGTGACAAAAAAAACCAACAAAAAAAACAGTGATAGTAGGCTTGATATTAAAGTCACTGTTAAATAATGACCAAATAATAAAGTGCATGTCTGGTTAAAGACTATTTCCTGATAAAATTGCCAATTTTGCCTCATTTATCACCAGAGTGTGTTGCAGATGTGTGATGCATGGGGCTGAAATGCAGTTATAATGATATTTCCATCCCGATGATTCACATGAATCATGTAAGTGAAGCTCTGTGAAGCCTTACCTGTCTGTCAGGTGCTCTGCTGTCCAGCGAGTACTGAGCCTGCAGGCACCGGGGACTCCAGACCCGCCCACCGGGTGTCCGGTGGCCCCAACCTGCTCACCTGTAGGGAGGAAGCGGCTGGAAACCAGTCAGCGGCACTGGGAGGACTGGACGGGCTCAGGAGAAACAGCAGCGTATCCAGCACCGGAGGGGAGGGAAACTCCATGTTCACATCCACAACATCCCGTCAAAAGTGATGCTCGCTGGTCAGTAGATGTCACCGTGATGTCAGCTGATGAGTTGCTAGTATCGGATGATGTGTGCTGACGCCGAGATCACGCAGCCAGACTGAGGAGAGGAATCTTTTCGCTCCAGCTGTGTGGGTTTTTTTTTTTTTTTTAGGTCTGATCTTCTTAAAGGGACGTTTTCGGCGTGTGTGCTGACTGCTCCTCACCAACCACACTGGACTGGAATCCGGCCAGCCTCTCTCTCTCTCTCTCTCTCCCTCTCTCTCTCTCTCTCTCTCTCTCTCTCTCTCTCTCTCTCTCTCCTTATCTCTCTCTCTCTCTCCCTCCTCCTTTCTTTCTCCTCAGGTCTCTCTCAGCGTCTCACTCCTGTCCCCCCCCCCTCTCTCTATGTATCTGTGAAAGTCTCTCCCTCTCACAGTCCCCATGACTTCCCACTAGCCCACCCCTTCCTCTCATCAATTCATTTATATATGTGTTTGCACATCTTTAAAAAAAAAACACAAGGGCATTCATTCATATATTAAAAAAAACAAAAACCTTTACCTACATACACTTGCAGGGGAGACGTAGGAAGCTAAAGGATTACAGAGACTTATCTTAAAAATGCAGAGAACACAAGATAAACAGAATAACATTAAATTCAAATGTTGAGCTTGATATAGCTACAGCGTGCTATGTATTTGATATTTTGTGATTTACACTTATGGTAGGACTTACTAGCCTATATGCATTATGTGCTTTATTTACTAAATATTCTCAGTTTAGCCATTTTTGCATTAATAGAACTGACTTGATGTGACTGCTCGGTGCTGGAGACACATTTCCACCACAGGCCACAATCAGTCATTCATATTTTACCTTATTTAAGCTTAAATTAGGTCAAATTAAAAGTAAAATCTCCAGTTTTACAGTTCTTTCTTTGCCTCTGTCAAAAACATCAATAAATAAATGAAATGATTCAGTTCAATTCACAGAGATTTATTCATCCCCCGAGTATCTATTTAAATCTTATGCTCAAGAGAGAAGCATGAAAACATTGTTGCAGCAATAATTAGACAGTTAACATTTTATCAAACAACATTAATAGCCTAAGACAAGTGTCACCACTATAAAAAAAAATATAAAGAAAAATACAGTTAAAATGCATAAAAAGGTATCAGTTTGCAAATAAAGCAAATATGTATCTTCAAATGGTTAAAAACACCATTTTGAGTAAAGAGGACATCTCCTTGCTGTCTTATGATGGTTGATATAATAACAGATATGTACAGATATTAAAAAATAACACATAACAAATAAACTTTATTCTACACATGACTGATAGAGACATTGATTCTGTTGTTTTTGTCAAGATTGAATTAATTCTCACTCCTCCTCCTCCCGCCAATTTCACACTGTATGTATGTCCTTAAGCAAGAAAACGAGGAGATGAGGAGGACGATGGAGAAAATATTGAGATCATTTCAGGCTAACTAGGCTATAGCTGCAGGACCAATGTCACAGGGATCTGACTTTGTTTCTTTTTTTAATATCCAATGCAAAGCTCGCTGTGATGCAGATGCAAAAAAACTCAGTTCATACTGGTGACAGTGTTGTGCATGCTGACATTTAAATGTGTGCATGCAGTTTTTGCAACTCTTCCATTTTTGTGTCTTATGTTATCTCCCCCCCTCTCTCTCTCTCTCTCTCTCTCTCTCTCTCTCTCTCTCTCTCTCTCTCTCTCTCTCTCTCTCTGTGTGTCTGCTTGTGTGCATGTGTGTGTGTGTGTGTGCATGTGTGCATGTGCGTGTGTGTGACAGTACGATGACAGAGGAAGCACGACTCAGCATCTTGCCACCAACAGTGGAGTTCACATCCAACAATAACACCTTCCTCCAGAGAATTAAAGGCTGTAGCCGTACATACACATTCTCTCTCTCTCTCTCTCACACACACACACACACACACACACAGACACACACATACACACACACACATTTTGCGGAGGTTCACTACCATTTAACCTCATTTAAGGACACACACATACACACACACATACAAAGCAGCCCGGCTGTTATGCTGCAGAGACTCAGAGGAGCTTTGAATACATGCACAAACACACATCCACACATGCAGCACACACAAGTATAATTATACACACACACACACACACATATACACACAGAGAAAAATGACGCAGGCTGCAGTGCCTCATACAGATCAAATTCAGGAAACGCGTGCGCATCTTAAAATGTGTTATCATCATGACAGGCATGAAGAGGGGAAAAAAAGCCTCAAGGTTATAGTACGTTAGGTCTTAAAGGTTAGTGGTTCAAAGCCTCCGACAGGCTGAGACAATCCGCTGCCCTCAATTGAAGATCAACACAAGCTTCCCTTCAGCATGTCACTTAAATATGTGCAGTAAGAAAGGAAATAAAAAGCATTGCTCTGCAAGACTAGAAAGCACGGGGAAGATGGTGAGTTGGTAACATGCATTATTAGGGCATGAGTGCATGCAGATGGAGAGGGAAAGGAGCGGGGAGGAGCCCAGTGCATCATGGGAAAAAATCCTAGCAATTTGGGCTCATAGCAGCATAAGTAGGGGCTGGTTCAAGGCCTGGGCTGCTTCTAAGTATAAAGTTATAAGCCTTCTCATAAACATAGAGAGGTTGTCAGATGGTTCGTTGAAGGCTCTTTACACCTGTCATCACTTTTTATTAAAATATGGCAAAATCCTGATTGGTGCTCACATGGAGAAATATGTCTTACATGCAGATTTTTCCACCTCAATCCGGCTGAATTTTTAAAAAAAAGCGATAATCAAAGTAGTTTAAGCTTCTGAAATCTGACACTGAAATTGAAATAATTACCTGCTTCCTGGCTAACAAACACACGCTGATTTCGTCGATACGTAGGTGACAATTACGTTTCTAAGGTGACTTGAAAGATTATATCCCAGAGGAGACATTTATATATCTTCCTGAGAGTCGAGGGATTACTGAGGTCTAACTAAACAGAGGATAAACATAATGTAGAAGAGCTGGCTTTGGCTTAGCAGCTCTAAACAAACTGCCTCGTTGATAGTTGTATAGATCCAGATTCACCTGTGTTTATGGGTCAGTGACTAATAAGGGTTGGCAAGGCGAGCAATTCAAAAATATCTTTAACCCTCCTGTTGTCCTCGAGTCAAGGAAGGAAGGAAGGGAGGATGGGAGGGAGGAAGGAAGGAAAGGAAGGGAGGAAGGAGGAAGGAAGAAGGAAGGAAAGGAAGGAGGAAGGAAGGAAGGAGGGAGGAAGGAAGGATGGAAGGGAGTAAGAAGGAAGGAAAGGAGGAAGGAAGGGAGGAAGGAGGGAAGAAGAGTGAAGGAAAGGAGGGAGGAAGGAAGGAGGGAAGGAAGGAGGGAAGGGAGGGAGGAAGGAAAGGGGGGAGGAAGGAAAGGAGGGAGGAAGGAAGGAGGGAAGGAAGGAGGAAGGAAGAAGGAAGGGAGGAAAGAGAGAGGAAGGAAAGAAAGAGAGAAGGAGGGAGGAAGGACAGACGGAAGGAAAGAAGGAAGTTAGGAAAGGAGGAAGGAAGGGAGGAAGGAAAGGAGGGAGGAAGGAAAGGAGGGAGGAAGGAAGGAGAGAAGGAAGGAGGAAGGAAGAAGGAAGGACAGAAGGAAGGAAGAAAGGGGGATGGATGAAGGAAAGAAGGAAGGGAGGAAAGAGAGAGGAAGGAAAGAAAGAGAGAATGAGGGAGGAAGGACAGACGGAAGGAAAGAAGGAAGTTAGGAAAGGAGGAAGGAAGGGAGGAAGGAAAGGAGGGAGGAAGGAAAGGAGGGAGGAAGGAAGGAGAGAAGGAAGGAGGAAGGAAGAAGGAAGGACAGAAGGAAGGAAGAAAGGGGGATGGATGAAGGAAAGAAGGAAGGGAGGAAAGAGAGAGGAAGGAAAGAAAGAGAGAAGGAGGGAGGAAGGACAGACGGAAGGAAAGAAGGAAGTTAGGAAAGGAGGAAGGAAGGGAGGAAGGAAAGGAGGGAGGAAGGAAAGGAGGGAGGAAGGAAGGAGAGAAGGAAGGAGGAAGGAAGAAGGAAGGACAGAAGGAAGGAAGAAAGGGGGATGGATGAAGGAAAGAAGGAAGGGAGGTAAGAGAGAGGAAGGAAAGCAAGAGAGAAGGAGGGAGGAAGGACAGACGGAAGGAAAGAAGGAAGGAAGGAACAGTCAAAACAGACGGGGTCAATTTGACCCGGGAGGACGACACGAAGGTTAAAAAATCGTCTTAAAAGCAGCATCAGGTTGGTTAAAATGTACATTCAGCATTTTTGTTGGTTTTATGTCATTTAAAATGAAAATATTAAATATTTTATCCACCTACAGTGTATTTAAGTGGACTTCAAACTTCAAATGTCAATTTTGAGCAGGACACAACCATTTTTTCAATATAAGTTTTGACAAAAGATGTAAAATGTGTTTAAAAGAAACATAGTGATGTGTTGCAAAAGAGGATTATATTTATTCCACATTTAAGTTAATATTTATTTTCCCGTATATAATACTGGTTACACCAATTGACACTGGGTTGCATCACGTAATTGTTCAAGTTTATAGTCATTTACATTTAAAAAGTACATTTAAATCCATCTGCTCTGTCTCTCTCAGCCTTTGAAAACTCTATAAAAAATAAGAAGTAATAAAGAAAAACAAACGCAATAAGAAAGAAAAACCCACAAATCATAAATCACTGTGAGTTATGTAAGTGCTTACTGTTCAGTCGTCTCAGCGCCTGGGGGTAAAAACTGTCTTTGAGGCAGCTGGTCGGAGCTGTGATGCTCTGTAGGCGTTCTCCCGAGGGACGGAGTGTAAACAGACCATGGCTGGTGTCCTCCGTAACACTCGGAGCCCTCCTGCTGCAGCAGTAGGTGTAAATGTCCCGAGTGTGTGGCGGAGATGGTGCCATGATTATTTTAAAGATGGGTTCTTTTTACTGTCTTCCTCAGTTTGGTTTGTGCTGATTTCACTAAAACACACCAGTATGATTCCAGTAAGGATGCTCTTAACCTTTGTGTTGTTCCTCCCGGGTCAAACTGACATTGTCTGTTTTGACTGTTCCTTCTTTCCTCCCTTCCTTCCTTCCTTCCGTCTGTCCTTCTTCCCTCCCTCCTTCTCTCTTTCCTCCCTTCCTTCTGTCCTTCCTTCCTTCCTTCCTTCCTTCCTTCCTTCCTTCCTTCCTTCCTTCCTTCCGTCTGTCCTTCTTCCCTCCCTCCTTCTCTCTTTCCTCCCTTCCTTCTGTCCTTCCTTCCTTCCTTCCTTCCTTCCTTCCTTCCTTCCTTCCTTCATTCCTTCCTTCCTTCCTTTCCTTCCTCTCTTCCTTCTTTCCTCCCTCCCTCCTTCTCTCTTTCTTTCCTCCCCCCTAGCTTCCTTCCTCCTTTCCTCCCTTCCTCTTTTCCTTTCTCCCTCCCTCCCTCCTTCTCTTTCTTTCCTCCCTCCCTCCTTCCTTCCTTCCTTCCTTCCTTCCTTCCCCTCTCCTTTCCTTCTTTCCTCCTTCCCTCCCTCCTTTCCTTCCTTCCTTCCTTCCTCCCTCCCTCCTTTCCTTCCTTCCTTCTTCCTCCTTTCCTTCCTTCCTGCCTCTTTTCCTTCCTTCTTCATCCCTTCCTTCCTTCCTCCCTCTTTTCCTTCCTTCTTCCTTTCTTCCATCCTTCCTTCCTCCCTCCCTTCCTTCCTTCTTCCTCCCTTCCTTCCTTGACTCGAGGACAACAGGAGGGTTAATGGTAGCACAGTACAAATTGAGGGTTTTTGTGGCCCTTGTGTGGATATTTGTATGTTTTCTGTGTGAAATATGTTCAGACTGTGTAAATAAATGTACCTCAGAACAATAAAGACTATTTATCGATCAGAATTTACTAAAATAAGGTTCACGGGAGCTTTAAAATAACCAAACTGAAGCTTTTTCTTGGTTTTAAGTCTCATCTGGATCAAGTTTCAAGTCTGTTGAAGTTGCTTTTTAAATAATTGGCAGGTATTGGCTTCTTCTGAAAGGAACATAAATATCTTATGTCGACTGGCAGCAGGAATAATTCAGAGTAGAAGGGCAACTTAGGCCACGGCGAACGTGTGAGGAGTAATGTGAGTTCAAAAAACCAGTATCATCTAATTTCAGGAGAGTGTAAAAACTTCACCTGGCAGCCACTGAGTCATATTTATAGGAGGAATTCTGTTCACATTTAGTGTTAATATGATTTCCCACTCCACATTAAAACATATCTGTGAGAAATCACCACGGCGATGAACTCATTTAATTACCTGCCGATTCATTTAAGACTCATTTGTGATGCCATTGTGCCCTCTAGTGTTACAGAGTGAGATGGAGACACTTAACACACACTGCTTTGATTTGGCAGATCCAACAGAGCAGAGTACGGAGATTAGATTTAATTAAAATTGCCTCGAGCACGTCACCCACCGAACTTAAGATCTACATTCAGCAAACTGTGACAGTTTTTAATATCCAAATTACGCAGGCTGCCGATCAATGCTGGTGATAACTGCTGACTTCAACAAATTCAATATCCTCTCTTCTGATAGCAATCAACAACAAATGCACTATTATGACTGAGGAAGAGAGAATATATATATATAAATAAACACACAACAAAAGGGGTAAAGAGAGTTCTTTTAAATGCTGGAGAAAGGAGTCGGTTAGCAGTTTGAGTAAGAACGAAATCAGGAGAAAATTCAGTAGAGTTTGCTAAAAAAAAACAATAGTAGGAGTAGGCCCTACAATAGTAGGGGCAATTTCCAACTCAGCATGGCCTCAGCAGAGCTAAACCCAGAGAGACATGAGTTACACAGCCATTAAATCAGTCTCACATCCAGCTGACACTCCAGCTTCTTGTCGGTCATCAGCACAGCACACACACACACACACACACACACACACACACACACACACACACACACACACACACACACACACACACACACAAGCAATTAACGCTGTGTGAATGCTGTAGGGGAGAAAGAGCGCTGCTTTATTGCCCTTACTAGAGAAGAGACTGGAGAGGGATAGACCTGCTGTAAATGTGTGTGTGTGTGTGTGTGTGTGTGTGTGTGTGTGTGTGTGTGTGTGTGTGTGTGTGTGTGTGTGTGTGTGTGTGTGTGTGTGTGTGTGTGTGTGTGTGTGTGTGTGTGCTGATTAGTAGATGTAACAGCTCCTGAACAGAGGAGAGAGGGGGGGGGGGGGGGGACCTCTCAACAGATTAATGTCTGCTGCTGTGTGTGTTGTGTTATACGTTACCTGAACCTGAGAGAACACACTCATAACTCCACTGTGACATATTCATTCATATCTTAAAGTACTGTTGCGTAACCTCATTTTTTGGTATGGGTGAGACTGGGTTAATGCCACATTCATATCATAGGACCCCCAAATCCCTCCGTGACTGCACTGATCTCATCAAATTCAAATCTCTTCTCAAGACTCACCTTTTTAAATCTGCTTTTACTGTTTATTTGATTTTTTTTTAATGTTTTCTTTTGTCATATTTTTCTATTTGTGCTTCTTTTTCCATTTTATTGACTGTGTTTTACTTGATTCTGTATGGTTTCATTGTTTTAATTTGTCTTTGATTCTTTAAGTACTGTTAAAAGGGCTCTATAAAATGAATGTATTATTATTATTTATTATTACAGCTGGAAGTTAAGTGCTAGTAGATATTCCCATGTTTAGAAATATGCTTTATTTCAATTGATATTTCCAGTTTTTTGTGCAATTTTGATCCTTTTTGATGGATAAAAGAACACAAATCTACTGTATTGTGTATAAAATACTATTTAAATAAAGTTTGTAAAGAGTTTAGTAGACATTTATCTACATTGTATGTTAAGCATAGTTAAACATGTGAGGTTATAAAAGTTTAAAGTGACAAACTCAGGACTGGACCTTGACAAGAAATGGTCCCCTCAGTGATGGTGGGCTCCACATAAATACGACACAAGGCTTGACCCATTCTCTTGATGCTGATAATAACAATAATAATAATAAAAAGTTAAATTTATATTGTGCCTTTCACAAGCCCAAGGATGCTTTACAAAGAGAGAGAGATAACAAAAGAAAAAAAATAATCAAAATCAAACAAAACTAAGCAGATATTGATTATTGCTCAATGTCAGAAACCTTTGTCCAAAACAAAATATGCAAGTTAAAATATGAGTTACAAGGTTTCCACCCGACAGCAGAGTTATCCAATTAGAATAAAATAAAAGTTGTTTTTTTTGGGGGGGGGGAGCTTCAGTGCCCAGCAATGCAGCCTTGAACAAACTAGCTTTAAATTAGGGCAGAATTACCTTAATTCTCTAAGTTTTAAAATGTTCCAGCAACCTATTGTAAAGCTGTATTGATTACTTTGTGAGATAAAGTGAATAAAACTGAATTAAAATGTTAAAAAAAGGGGACTTAAGTTGATGAGAAGCTGTCATTTAGTGCCACATGTGAAGTATTGGAGCAAGTTATATTTATATAGAGATTTCTAACCTTAGTAAACGTTTTCAAAATGTGTTTATGGTCTCAATCGCTAGTTTAAAGCCTTCTTCAATGCAGTATGATGTTCATTTGGGACATTTGGCCTCCCTGATTTTATATTTGACGATAAAGCAGGGTATGCATTAGGGCGTGGCTACGTCGTGATTGACAGGTTGATTGGTTCACAGGTTCAGGAGGGCGCCTCATGCTCCTCCTGATGTCCATATAAGTAGAATCTGTGTTTTTATTTTTCCCAGCATGCACCGGTTATAGACTTCTAAATACTATAATTTCCATATGATGTGAATGCATCATTATTGTTTTCTTCCAAAGACGAACCAGAGCCAGCAGTTCCTTATAAAACATCTTTATTAACGACAAACCCCGCATTATAGATCAGCCAAACAGTAAAATGTCAAAGTTTCCATAAAACAACAAAAGACTTAGAAAAAGATTGAAAAGAGGAACATCATGAGAACACAGTCGAAGGCCGTTTGATCTCTCCATCTTGACAAAGTGTCCTCTTTACTGTCCACCTCTCCTGCTCGTCTGTTTTCTGTCTCTTTCTCTCTTTCTATCACATTATCCTTCCTTTCCCGTCTCTGTTTTACCATGACGACGGCCGGGGGTCAGCTGTCTCGTCACTCACTCTAGCGTACGCAGCTCACTTTCGTGCATCTTCTGGTTACCATGGCGGCGACATTGGCTGTGGGTTCTGGAGGTAGGACATGACGACTGCTGAGATGGACAACCTGCAGACAGAGGACAAGAAAAACATTTAAAGTCGCTATTTGCTACCTTAGTTTAACCTTTGTGGTGTCGTTTCCGGGTCAAATTGACCCCGTCTGTTTTGACTGTTCCTTCTTTCCTCCCTTCCTTCCTTCTGTCCTTCTTTCCTTCCCTCCTCCCTTCCTTCCTCCCTTCCTTCTGTCCTTCTTTCCTCCCTCCCTCCCTCCTTTCCTTCCTACCTTCCTTTCCTTCCTCCCTTCCTTCTGTCCTTCTTTCTACCCTCCTTTCCTTCCTTCCCTCCTTCCACCCTCCCTCCTTTCCTTCCTTCTGTCTGTCCTTCCTTCCTTCATATCTTCCTTCATTCCTTCTGTCCTTCCTTCCTTCCTTCTGTCCTTCCTATCTTCCTTCATTCCTTCTGTCCTTCTTTCCTTCTGTCCTTCCTATCTTCCTTCATTCCTTCTGTCCTTCATTCCTTCTGTCCTTCCTTCCTTCTGTCCTTCCTATCTTCCTTCATTCCTTCTGTCCTTCTTTCCTTCCTATCTTCCTTCATTCCTTCGACCCTCCTTTCCTTCCTTCCCTCCTTCCTTCCTTCCTTCCTTCCTTCCTTCCTTCCTTCCTTCCTTCCTTCCTTCCTTCCTTCCTTCCTAACATCTAAGATCAGCTGTTAGGGTAAATGTTCCCATTAAAACACCAAGATCTAAGTGCAGCTGTTTTTCATGGATACTGACATGATTTATAAGGGAGGTCATTTCTTATAAAGCAACATTTATCTCTCATTTGAAAATGTATTCATTAGTTCATGTAGATTTTGAAATATAAAATAAAGATATTTGATGAATAAAGTGGGTTTAATTGGTACTGTGACTCCATTTAAGCCCACATCATGATTTATTTACTTAATATAAACAAAATATTGATTTCAAAGAATTAAAAACAGAGGAAAAAAACCCTCCTGAGTAAAATCTTAAAGGTCTGACTTCAGATGTAACCTCCTTTGTAATCATCAACATTTTCATCAGTAAATGTAACTAGTTAATCTCCAACACTGCATATTTCTTATTAAGACTATAATAATAAAGATTTATTTGAAGAAATTAAACTTCACCTATTGCAACATTAGCACCTCTGTATTCTGACAAAAAGCCTTAATCAGGTGTGAGCTGTATTGCTCACTTTGTTATTTTCTTACTTGTTTGCATTTGTTTTGGTCACTGCTTTCAAATAACACTTTTGTTCATGAAGTGTGACTTTTTAAATTACTTCCTGCTTATTGCCTACGAGGCAAAAAAAACAAAACACACACTCTGATTGTTTTTTAATTCGATGAAGTATTTTGAAAGTTGGCTTATTATTTGAGCAGAGGCCTTGACTGAGTATTGAAGTCGGTATAAAGAAGTATAAAGACGCTGAGTGTTTAATATACACAAACATGTAAAGGCCCATTTATGCTCAACGTACGTACGAAAATGTAAATGTCCTTTTCAAACGATTTTACCGTCACTGCTCATATACATCCATGCGTCCTTTACGTTGGCATGGATGTTAACCAATACATCCACCAGGGGGCAGCACAGAGTCAAAAGTTTATGACAACAACAAACTCAAAAACAAACATGGCGACTGTGGAGGAGATATTGATAATGTACCTCTTGCATAAAAGACAAAAACGATTTGTTTAAAGTTTCTAACCAACTCTCACAACCTTTCCTCAAAAAGTTCCGCCATTGTTATTTCTTCTTCGTGTCTCACTAGAGCTACATATACTGCTCCGTTTGGTCCAGGCGGGGAGTTCCGGTGCTCTGAAATGATGCCAACGAGGAAGTAACTTAAAACTGCATTCTATCAAAAGGCCACCAGGGGGCGACCGTTTTGGTGTCAAAAGGACTTCCGTCTCTATACAAGTCAATGGAGAATTCACCAACTTCTCACTTGATTTCTAACCTCAGTAAACGTTTTCAAAATGTGTTTATGGTCTCAATCGCTAGTTTAAAGCCTTCTTCAATGCAGTATGATGTTCATTTGGGACATTTTGGCCTCCCTGGTTTTATATTTGACGATAAAGCAGGGTATGCATTAGGGCGTGGCTACGTCGTGATTGACAGGTGGATTGGTTCACAGGTTCAGGAGGGCGCCTCATGCTCCTCCTGATGCCCATATAAGTAGAATCCGTGTTTTTATTTTTCCCAGCATGCACCTGAAATTTTCAAGATGGCGCTGCTCTGATACGATACTATTGGCTTCCGAGCAGCAGTCCACAAACCAATGGGTGACGTCACGGATGTTACGTCCATTTCTTATATACAGTCTATGGTTTGGCCCGTATCCGTAAGCTTTATGGAAGCGTGCAGAAATACGGACGAAATGAATGCGGAGCACGGACAGAATGCTCCGTCCGTATCCGGATCCGTATTTAACGTTGAGCATAAATGGGCCTTAAGAAGACAGGTTGTTCTGATAACCTCAATGCCTCACCTGACCTCCACATCTCTTCCCTCCATTGTAGACACTCACCTTTGTTCAGTAACACAGAGACACTCACATAATATCTTGGCAATTGACAAATGTCCTTAAACTGGCCTTGAACCAGCATCTAAACACAAGACGCTGATGCATTAAGTCCATTGTCTGACATTATTTGCTGAGCCAAACATCCTGCGTGACTAAACTATGACTTCATCAAGCGTGTCTTTTAGTACAACCTCATCTAGACGATGGACAGCGGGGGCTTTTCCTCTTGTCTGCGAGGCTTCGGGCGGCTCAGCTTTACTGGACCGTTCCCCCCCGCTGTAGTACGCCTTTTTATAAGTGAATGGAAATGTGCCACCGCTGGAGGTCACACAGTTAAAAGCTTTTGGACATTAGACTTGGCTCATCAGGAGTCTCAATGGCAGCCGGGATGGAGTCTAACCTACAGTTTTAAAGCTGCGTAATTCAAGACTTTACTGTAAATACATACAGTAGTACCCTTGTCATAACTATTTTTGTCTAATGTGACCCTAAATATACAAAAAATTGAAATAAAATTCATCATATTCTTATTTTTGTGCAGCTGATACACATTTTTGTGAATGTCATCACCATTCAAACATGTTGCTGTATTCTTCATATTCTATAAAATGTTCTACTGGTCTTTTTCCCTCCGTAATTAAATAGAATACTCTTAATTAAGGATTAATCAACTATTTATTAATGAATGATTTTATGAATAAGAATTGGTGCAGAGACTAATTATGAGTCAGAATATAAACAATATGTGAGGATTAAATATGAGGATACTAACAAATTAATGTATTTAAATGTGTATATCTATATATTTAGTCTATTTTTTAAAGCTACTCTTACTGTGTACTACTTTTGCTATTTTGAAATCATTGCTATTTTATTGCATTAATGTTTCTTTTTATTTCCTCTTTCTTTTTTTAAACATTGCTCTATGCTCCTATTCAGCTCTTTTAATGTGAAGCACTTGGTGTATGTAATTTATTTTGTTGTAAAGCACTTTAAGCTGCATTTTTTGTATGAAAGGTGCTTTACAAATAAAAGAAATAATTACTAATTTTAAAAGTTTTGTTGTTTTTTTTTTTTTACAGATTAGAATCACTTACTCGGACACATAATGTTATTAAAATGATCATATGATATGACCATTTCCACTTAAAGTCAATGAACTATATTATTGATTTATCTCTAAGCTCTAGATTAGACAAAAGATAGTAAATTCAAAGCACTTCATTCAGAGAGCTGCTCTTTTCTTCTCCTGATCTCGATGCTTCGCTTCGCTTTGCTTCATATCTCCCAAACTAGCACCAAATACAAGTGAACTCTTTGTGTTGCTGTACTCACATGAAGCTGCTCATCATCTGTTTAGTGTCTTCGGAGCTTCTGGAGTTTGCAAAGCTGATGAACGAGCAGTAGACAGCGATCCAGGCGCACCACTTCAGCTGAAAACACAAACACGCACACAGGTTAGATACGAGCTCAGTGAAGATTTAAACATATAACATACATATAACGTTCTGCTAGTGAACAGACAGGCTTGGGGGAGGTAATGAAACACATGGAACGATTTTACGTAATTAAGTTATTGTACTCTGTTAAAGTTACAGGAAAAAAAGGTGTAGTCGATTACCAATAAACTGGGTAAAAATTAGGATTGTTAGCAGGATTACAACTTTAGAAAACATTTTAAAATAAAGATATACTGCCATGCACTTTAAAAGTCCAAAATGTAAGCAGAGTAGGAATGAGATGGCAAAATAACTCAGTGATCCACAGTTATGTGATAATAAAGGATGATACCAGTGGATGCACGAACACACACATAGTGAACTTACGATCGTTACGCACTGTGACGACCCCAAAGAGTCATACGATTAAGTTACAAGACAGCTCGAGTTTAAGACATAACGGCTCTCCACTGATATGACTGTGTGTGTGTGTGTGATGTCACCCGGAGATGACAGCGTGTCATTGGTTGTCGAACACTGAATGAGTCAGAGAAACCTCAGATGATTCACGCAGGTAGAGCCGAATAAAAAGGACACAGTGAAGCCCTTGATGCTGCTGCACACATGTCTGCACACAGCTGGTGGGTGTTAGGTGCTGAAGTACTTTTGTGTTGTGTTTGATGCCGTTTTCTCTTCCCAACAGGTACTGCTCTCCCCCTTCCTCAGCTAATGGCCGCAGCTGTGACCTATCGCAATCATCCTCAGCAGAAAGGCTCGAGCCACTCGTTCCTTGATCCGGCAGTGTAGTGATTGTTGCCTTGCCTGTGACTCTGAGATAGTGCTTCTGCTCCTTAGTGACTAGTAGTGGTGTTTCTCGTCAGTTATTGATTCTGCTTAATCAGATCAGCTTCTTTCCTTTAAGTGAAGTCCGTTCTTAGTTGTTTATCGTGTCTGGGGTACGTGCTCTTTTGCCAGAGGCTTTCCATTGAGAACATTCTCTGTAATGCACGTCATATGTTGTTTACTTTTATTGTAGATCGATCGGCTGCTGCTTGAATGTGCTGAATGAAGAGCAAGTTCCTCTTTAAATATACACTGAGCAGACTACATATGTTTGATGCTACATTATTCTACATTACTCTTCTTTTTTATTGTCTTTATTATTTGATATTGTGTCCTTATTATTATGATATTGAGGTAATCCAAAAGTAAGTAAGAAAGTAATTAAGCCGCATTCATATTGTGAAACTTGGCTGAGGTTACAGACCACAGTTTTTTTTTTAACAGATGATTAGTAATTGTGTAATAACCCCCCAACCAGACATTTCTTTGGAGACAGACAGACAAACTCATAATTAACACAAATAAACAGGTCTCAGCTGAAAGTTGAAGTTTACTGTGGAGACACTTGAACACATAGATGTGAGAAAACAGCATAGTCGATAAAAAAGGCATCAATTAAATGAGTCCATGATGATCTTTAATTTGGTGCTCTCATTTATAAAGTGCTCTTATACACACACACACTTCCCAAACAGGATAACAGCACTCCAAGGAAAAAGTTACTCCAAAGGCTTTAAACTTTTTGCACTAACTTCCACGTCAAAGCTTGCTTATTTTATTATGTTTAATGTATTGTTGTTGATTTATGTGTGTCTTTGAGTGCTTTGAAATGTGCCTTTAAATAAAATGCATCATTATTACTATTATTATTATACTTTGCTGTGTTTCCTTCACATGCATAGTACTGTTTTACTGCATTTACCTGCAGAATACATATATTCATATATTCATATAGGAGATTGTTAGGTGTTGCCATTATTATGTACACCTAGACATGGCAGTGTGTTACTGAATGTTGGGATTTTAGGAGGAAATAATATGTTCAATTGTTCTGAATAAAACATTTAATATAAAGAAGTTAAAAAAAACAGCATATTTTTAGATGGAAAGACAATCAATTAAACAAATGATCTACTGTTGTGCTTTAAGGCCACATGAATCCGCTGCCTTCGCCCTCCTGATTAAGTCCATTGTGTCCTCAGAGCTGAAAGACAAACGCTGCCCTTCATCCTTCAACCTGAAAAGGTGAGTTTACCTTTAATCTTCCAAATGGAACGACTGAGTCGGACCGGGCGTTACCCTTCAGAGGGAACGGCCCTTTAGTGTTTAGTGTGGACACAGAGGAGGTATAGGGGACAGAGGTGTGTGTGTGTGTGTGTGTGTGTGTGTGTGTGTGTGTGTGTGTGTGTGTGTGTGTGTGTAGGTCACCTTGAGCATCAGTCCACACATGCTGAAGATCATGCCGAGCAGGTTCATGTAGTCGGGGGTGGGGTCCTCCAGTGTGGGGTTGGTCTCTGTGCTGGGAGGCTTGTACCTGCAAACACCAAAAACACATAATCAAATACACAAAGTATTTTAATGTGTGTTTTAAAGTCAAACTCCACTTAAAAATGTGTCTTTCTTCCTGTTACAGCAGTTTAATGTTTGTTTCACTGTGCAGGAGGATGAATGAGATTCTATGTGCTCATTAAAATCTAAGTTAAAGAGGCCTATGAGTAGGATTTCACAACTATTTAAAAGCCAATCCTGGTCCAATATTCATGTGTGTGATGTGGAGACTTAAAACATCCAGTGCACAAACACAGAGGATGGATGGACTTTATAGTGAAGTAGGAGATATTTTATGCCCTATGACGTACGACATGATTAAGTAGAAGTAGTTCTTCGATCAATATTGTGATCTGACATCAGTGTGCTACTCCTGTGCTTCTTTTACAACGACTTGTCTAAATCATATCCTGCTATACAAAAAGAATGACAATTTGTTAATAGCAGATCTTTGGACAAGGAGAAGTCTGGTGCATTTTTATAGTTCATATTTGTATTATTGTGACTGTGGCCTTTGAAAGAAGCATATATTAGCTTCTCTTATGATTAAGTACGGTTCAACTAGCCACCACTTAAATTAGTTCACATCATCAGCTGTTTCCAGAAAAACTAAAATACTCCTGTTCACATGTCCTACTTGACTAAATCACGTCGTGTCCTGCAGCTAAACCTTTTAACTTATTCACAGACTGTGGATTTTTAATGAGGGAAAAGGCAATTAGGCAATATTTTGGGGGGAAAAACGTATCAGATACACATTATTATTCAAAGCAGAGTATATTTATGTCTTAAAAAGCGTATTTTAATGTATTTAATATTGTGAAAGTGATATGTGCAGACTACTGTGTACTACAAGCCTTTACACACTTTTACATCACTTTTCATGTTATGTGAGTTCTGTTACTATCACACCCCTGCTTCTGTTTCCACACTCAAAACACCTGCACATTTCACACAAAAGCTGAGTGTTAAACATCTAAATATTAAACAATGGTTCTCCATCTGCTGCTGTGACACCCTCCACTCTTCTCGGGAGGCTTTCCATCACATTTTGGAACCTGGCTGCAGTAATTTACTCTCATTAAGCCAAAAGAGAGATTTAATGAGGTTGTGAACTGATGTTGGCGATGAGGTCTGGCTCACATTCAGCATTCAGTTCATGTTAAGGGTGTTAGATGGGGCTGAGTTCTGAGTTTATGAAGGCCACAAAAAACTGGGAAAAGCATTTTTTAATGGACCCAGTTTAAGAGTATTTCATCTAAAGAGTACAGTCTATATATATAAAGATGGATTGATTGATGGACCCAGCTTTGCATATTTAAACAGGTAAACAGGAGTCTTTCCCAAGCTGTTGGCACAAAATTAGAAGATCGTCATTGACTAAAATATAATTTTATACTTTAACAGTAAGATTTGTCCTAATTGAAGCCAAAGGGCCAAGTTAAAACCAAGAAAAGCAGCCCATGTGTGTGTGCAGGGGTATCCACTGTATCCACTGACCTTTGATTATACAGCATAAAAGTCAAGTTAATGGTCAACTACTTGGATAATTGATTGATTGACTCATTTACTAAGAAAAACTGGCCAAATTATGTGATTGCAGCATCTTAATTATAGTAAAATCATTGGATTGTGGACAAAACAAGACATTTGAGGACGTATTCTTGGGTTGTGGGACAATTTTACACAATTTTCTCACATTTTATGGACAGATAAATGACAATACTCCTCAGTTACAGCTCTAGTTTTTAAAAAAAAATAAAGAAAACTGAAAAGAAGCCCATTCAGAAAGTGAGATTAAGGCAAATAGATGGAAACGCTGCTCATTTAATATAAAGTGTTGACAAATAAATGAACACAGCAACTAAACCACCGCCTGAGGATTTAATATGTAAGTTATTATCAACATATAAAGACAGTTCAGAGGTGTTTAAACCCTAAATCTAAATGAGCTCATCACTAATCCCTTCATGCTACACTCATGACGTGAGTTTAAGGAGTTAGCTGATTAGCTGCTGTTAGCTAAAATGGTTAAATTCACCAACAAAAAAGCTCTATTTTCTGTATAAAACACTCACCTCAGTATCTTATTCTGTCGCCTAGGGTCTGACATATTGTTGGAAGTCATGATATACTATAATTCACTCGTTTAATGTGTTTTATTTAGGAGGAGATGGCGATTTAAACTCCGGTGACAGAAGGACAGCTGATCGGCCCTTTCGTGAATGGACCCACGTGTACTTCCGGTGTGTTTCAGAATAAAAGCTTAGCGTAAACCCGTAGGGTGAAATATAGCGGGAGGAAGCTGTTTGAAATCTTATTTTGAAAGGAGTGCTTAATTCCCAGTATGCATTGTGCGTGTTAGCAAAATGAATGGAGACTTTAGCTAGATTGTTAAAAAACATGAGGTTAAAATAGGTTATTAATTGATTTAACTAATTTTATCAGGAATATCGACATGGCTCAACCCTGAACTTGAACTTTTTGGGGGGTAAAAGTAAGTAAAAACACATTTTAACCTCTATAAGAAGGAAATGCTAGCTGTAAAGTGTTTGTATGCTAGTCAGGTTTGTTTACAAAAATCTACTTTTCAAGCTAGAAAGCAGATGTTTCATTTTAGAGAGTTTTTAAGGAGCCAACAGGTAACATCAGACGACTTACAGTTCCAATAAATGTGCAGATTTCAAAATATAAGGGCTAAAAGCACATACACAGCTGGTAATGTAGTAGGAAGTTGTTAAATGACATGTGTTGTGTTGTGTTTCTCCTCACAGGTTGGGTGTCATGTCGTTTCCTCTCCCCAAACCTGAGGCTCCTCAGCTTCCTCAGCATCTGCTCAGGACCATCGACTGTCAGCAAGGAGCTGTCAGGGCCGTCCGCTTCAATGGTGATAAACAGACACAAATATTCATCTTACTAATGTTTGGGACTGTTGAGATAAACCACTATGCAAGATAGGAAAATATGCATACTGTAGTCTGTTTCTATTGTGACACATTTGTATTATTTAAGTCTGTATGCTCTTGATGATGCAAGTTGCTTTAGCTCACACCTGTCTCCTTTCTCCTGTCTCCTGTCTCTGTCAGCTGATGGTAACTACGTGCTGTCCTGCGGCAGTGACAAATCTCTGAAGCTGTGGAGTGTGAGCCGAGGGACGCTGTTGAAGACGTACAGCGGACACGGATACGAGGTTCTGGATGCAGACGGGTGAGAGAAGATTTGTCACTTCGTCAGGAACGTTAAATCAGCAATATTAGTGTCATCAGATTGCATGATAGACACACGAAGATGTAGTAAATATGTGCTTAAGAGATAGATAGATACATGTAGGGCTGCAACTAACAATTATTTTCATTATTAGTTAATCTGCCAGTTATTTTATTGATTAATTGATTCATTTTTTTGCATATAAAATGTCATACAATAGTGAAAAATGCCCATTTTAACTTCTTATAGCTCATGTTTACATCTTCAAATGTCTCTTTTTATGTGATTAATAGTCCAAAATCTAAAGATGGTCAGTTCAGTATCATTTATGACACCAAACAGCTTAAAATCCTCACGATTTTCTAACCCTAACCCTGCAGCTCTAACTATATGATATGAATAATTAACTACAACCACAAATTAACTAAAATAACTACACTAACATTTTACGAAGCGTCCTCCTTTTCTGATGGGAGTTTTTTTTCTGGATAAATGATGAAAAAACTTGAGCTGTGTTTCAGAAAAGGAAGCTTTATGTGAGGCTGATTTTAGCTGTAGAGCAGATACAGTTTTCAGTGTAATGTAGGAAGTGTAGCAGCTGTATTGTGTCCATGTGGGCTTAGTACTGGTACGTGCATGACTCAATTACTAACTAACTATCTACTGTAGATACTGAGGTACACAACAGCTCTTTATAACTCTTTACCCCCTGCATGAATTAACCATCTTTGTTTCTGCTTTGGCTGCTTCCACAGTTCCTTTGACAACAGCCAGATTTGCACCTGCAGCTCGGACAAGACGGTGATCCTGTGGGACGTCGCCACAGGCCAGGTCACACGAAAGCTCAGAGGTCATGCTGGGGTCAGTTCTGCTGTCTGATAGTTTAATGCATCGACACAATTTCACTTTTTTTGTATTCTAAAGTATCTGTGTGTTCGGCTTTTGCTTTTTCTTCTTCATCTCACTCAAATTTTTTGTTTGCAGAAAGTGAACTGTGTCCAATTCAATGAGGAAGCAACTGTCATTTTGTCTGGTAAGTTTCCATTCATGTAACATTACTACAATACTCAGTATATTAGTATACATTTAGTTTGTGGATGTTATTGCATGTATCAGGTATATATTATGTAATTTATGGGATAATACATTGTCTTTATGTGTTATGTTCTGCCATATAATTATCAAGACTAATATTGATCAAATTGTGTCTCTTTTGTGTATTAAAAAAATCCAGTTTTTTTATTTTATTTTAATGTAATTGTAATTATATGTATTTTTTTTTCACCATCCAGGGTCCATAGACGGGTCGGTGCGATGCTGGGACACCAGGTCCCGTCGATTTGAGCCCATTCAGGTTCTGGATGAGGCTTCAGACAGCGTCAGCAGCGTGAAGGTGATGCAACACGAGCTGCTAACCGGGTCAGAAAACTACTTATTTCTCTATTATTTGGATTTGTTTTTTAAGATTGATTCACAAATCAGTAATGTCTCATGATTCATTTAAACTGCAGCAGTTAAAATGTTTAAAAAGACAAAATAGATCTAACTGACACTCTGTTTTATTCTCACAACAAACATCTTCTGTTTTAGGTCGGTGGACGGTAGAGTGAGGCGCTACGACCTGAGAATGGGACAATTACACGTGGACTTCATCAGCAGTGAGCAGTCTTTTCTATTACAGTATTTCAAACATTCAGATAATGTGACAATGACTATACGGAAAAATAAAGTTGATAATAATCATATTGTTACACTGCAGAAAATGAGAAGATAGCTCATAAGAGTAGAAAGCCAACAGCGATATATAAAGTTAAGCACTGATTTATCATTAAGCACGCAGACAACAGTTCTTAATGTGTAACTTGATCATCCACATTTTCACCTGCCTGGTAAAGGACGTTTGCACAGAATTTTTAAATGCAACTTGTAACTTATATTATGTTTGTGTGTTCCAGGTCCCATCACCTGCGTGTGTTTCAGTCAGGACGGTCAGTGCACACTGAGCTCCAGTCTGGATTCAACGGTCAGACTGCTGGACAAGAACACCGGAGAAATGCTGGGAGAGTGAGTGAAGTTCAGCAGAATCAACTGTTTATGTCTCATTTATAGCTTGATGCCTTCACATCACATCACCACTTTGTAAACGAGTATGACTGTAGGAGAAGGGCTCACTGTTTTGAGTATTCATCAATAAAAAAGGATGAAGTCCAAGTAAAAACACAACTTTAGACGTGCAAATGTACTATTTGTGGTTGTGAAAAATGCAGTTTCAGCATTTGCAGGTTTATTTAGTACTTGACTCATGATCAGAAGAACAATTGCATCTTCTTCAATATTTTATATAACTTTATATAACTTTATATAATGGGGACATATTCTAAATTGCGCTTGATGCAACATTTCCTACTCCACTGTAATGTATACTTTTTGGTCCACAGTGACATTAAATCTCTAATCACGGTAAACTTGCAAAGACAAAAGCAGGGACTTTAAACAATATTTAGGCTTGAAAAAATCTAATTAACTCAAAGTGCTCTTATTAGCTTTTATTCGACTATTTAAGCTGTAAACTGTCATTTATGTTTTAACACATTACCTGAATTTGTTTTGTTTGTTTTGGCTTTAGGTATACAGGACACAAGATGAAGGGCTATAAGCTGGACTGCTGCCTGTCCAGTAAAGACACTCACATCCTGAGCTGCTCAGAGGACGGACACGTCTACTGCTGGGACCTCGTGGAGGTGAGCGTCCAGTTACAACCTCCATCATCCTCTTGTTTGATTTTATGACAGAATATCATAGGAGTGTCTGTCTTTAAGCCTCAGTCCATCATCAAAATCTAAATTACCCTCACTAGGCTATTTTCCCACCTAATTTTGATGAAGTATGCACTAACAAATATTCTGTCCCATCTCTCACTTCCAGGGGTCTTTGTCGTTGAAGCTGCCGGTGGGGAAAGCTGTGGTCCAGTCTCTTGCTTTCCACCCGACAGAGGTCTGCCTCCTTACAGCCATGGAGGGGCGTGTCCAGGTGTGGGGGGCAGAGCCGGAGGAGACAGAGGAGGAGGATGCCATGGCTACGTAGAGAGGGTGAAAGTAGTAGACATTCCAGTAACCCGGGTTATATACTGTCATCCTAAAGAAACCCAAATTAGGATGGCTGATACTACTGATTTAAAAAAAAACATAATGTGGCATCTTACTACCACATTTAGTTCTTCTTCTCTGTCTGTAAACACTAGGTTACTGGTGTTAAAATAAGTGCTGAAAGAAGGAATATAAGGCAAAGGCTGATGTGCGCCACTCAAATTAAAGAGATCATAATTGGAGTATATGCAAATTTATAAATGATCATTGTGGAAAAAGTGGTTTTATTTCAGTCTGAGGTGAGCTACTTCTAGATTGTGGCTTTCTAGGTAAAGTTAACTCCTCAGTCAGATTCCCAGTTTGTATTTAAAGCCGTTAAATATACAAAAACGTTACTGCTGTTGAGATTTTGCTCCCAGATGTTTCACAGATTACCCAATTTAGATATGACTTTAGCTCATTACTGAGTCATTTTGCTCCCACACTTTTGGATTTATTCATTTTTGTATGACAGACAATTATTTTTGTACAAAACCGAATAAACGTCTTTTTTTGTAACATACACCACGTTATGTATTCTCTCTCTCTCTCGCTTCACATAAATGATGCTCCCACCAACACGGTTTAGTTCTGTGCAAGTTTATCTTTATTAGGAACTGTACAAACAATCAACACAGAGATGAGCACAGTAAAAAATAAATTAGCATGACAAAAATGAATGGCAACAAATAAATAAATAACTTAGATTACATAAATAGATTTTTTCAAATGTGGCTGGAACGTCGGCAACTTTGTCTGAATGGTAAAAGAGAGCTTCACTCGGCTGTCGAACCACAGCTTCGTACACACACGATCCAAATCTATTATTAACCTCGAAATTGCACTGAAGATCTTAAATAAATATAATGTCAGCTTATTTACAAAAGGAAAAAAAAAGAAAAAGTCAAGTAGTTTCTTGTAGAGTCGTGTCTCTGATCAGCTCGACTCTTCTAAATAGCTTTGTCGGGAAAAATCGAACATAAAAAAAAAAGAGCAAAATCAGTTGACAAGTTTGAAAAAGTATTTACATTTGAAGGCTTCCCCTCCAAATCCCTCTATCTATTTATAGCAGACGTCAAATGAAAAACTCCCCTCTTCCAGAAATAAAACTGTTCATGAACTCAGAAAGCCAACGTTTTTAGCTTGACTGATATCAGAGTAGGTTTTTTAAAAGCTTTCATGAGCCAAAAGTTGTTAAATTCTGATCCTGTTGAGGTTCGTGAGATCTTCAGCTGAAGTCAAAACATTTAAATCAACATAACTGGAGTAGTGAGGTTTTCACCCAAAAGCATTTACATGTCAATTTTGGGAAAATTGCTTGACTTTGTGACATAAATAACTAAGACATTTTTTTGGAATGAAAGTTTTTCATTTACAGAAATTACAAGAAAACCTGCTTTGTCCTCCCAGATCATCTCAGTATCTCCACACAGCCCCCACCCTTTCACTCCAAGCTTCGCACCCGTCTACGTTCACCCTTTTAGCCCACACAGTTGCATCCCGCTGCCGACAGCTTCTCCACTTTGTGCCAGCGATGCGAGTTATCGAGGAAGGCCATGTCCTCGTGGTGGGTGGGCCGGCAGCAGGGCGCGTTGTGCCACAGCTCGCCGGGCGCCGGGTGGGGGAGAACCCCGCTGAGCAGCAGGTTGGTGAGGGTGAGGTCGTGGTTGGAGCGAACGCGGGGACACGTCCCGCTGCAGTACTTGAAGAGGACGGTCTCGTCCGAGTCGTAGCCCAGCCCGAGGTCTCGAACCTGCAGCAGGATGGAGTGAAGGCCACACTGGGAGTCTTGAGTGGAGCGGCGTGATCGGACTGGGATCGGGACGATGGGATTGAGTGATGGCCCGACTCCAGAAGCTTCTGTGTGGCCATCTTCTTCAGCTTGATCTCCGCTTCTCTTCTCCTCACTTTGAGACACGTGTGGAGATGCTGTTTCCCATCTCTGATCTAGAAAAGGCAGAAAGAGTTATCTATACGTCACATGCACCAAATTACAGAGAATAAATCTATAAAAAGGCTCCTAATGTCAAACAATATTTACAGCAGTCTAGCTCAAAAATGAAAAAGAACACCATATTTAATACACAATTCTGAAATACAGTAAAAAGTAATATTCAGCCAAAAGGTCATAGGTCACGACCCAGCACTTACCAATCAGTGACCTCAGCCAGTGGCCCTCTCCCCTCTGGATGCAGACCAGAATCACGACCAGCTTCAGCAGCAGGGACCTCATCGCTACAATCTGCTATTCGTCTACACGCCGTCGCTCAAGAGAGAACCAGACGTGTGTTATTGCGTGTTGTCAGCGAGCGTCTGCGGGTGCGAGCGTATGCTTAAGATACAGACAGAGTCGCGACCTCCAATATATAGCCCTCGGAGATGAAGGGGGGCGAAGGGACGAGACGAGGAGGTGTAGGGGGAAGACAGACGCTAACCCGTTACTTGCCAACAGACTATCCCACTCACCTGAGGCTTGACAGGCAGCGTAGGAGGGCAGGCGGGCGTTTGACCCAGAATTTGTCCTGTTGGGATTATCTAATTGGTGTAAATCACCAGGTTTATTGTTGAGTTTCCCCTTGCAGATGTTTTTCCAGAGGATGCTGGCCCCTTGGCAAATGGAGGTTTTTTGGGGCTTCTTAAAAGCTGCTAAAGGAGTGGACAATGATGCCACTTTGATGATGCTGAGAAGTATGCGTGCGATAAATCATCATCAGAGGAAGATAGCTAGACAGACACGGAAGTGGAAAGACAGCCAAGAGGTACAGTCATAGACGGAGAATTATCAATAGATAAACAAAACGGAGGCACGAAAAAAGGATCGATGTAGGAAATGTGAAGGATGGAGCGCTTTTTTTTTAAAACGGAAAGATGAGTCGTCACTCTGGAATGTCTGAAAAGTACGCTCCCGTTATCATCTGCTTGCTTTTGTCACTTTTTCTAATCACAAACGTGATGTCTGAGGATCGATAAACAAACGTAAAAAGGAAGAAGGAAACTCTAAAAGGTTAAAATGCTAAAGGAGAAAGAAAAAGGAAGTCAGGTTATAATTATAAACACAACAGGGGCCCGTTTCAGCACACATTCCACAATGGGTGACTCGTCTCGAGAGGAAGAGGCAGAGCTGGTCCATAAATTGAGGGATTTCACCAGCAATGTGTGGCTGACATGTAGAATATGTAGAATATGCATTATGTAAAGGTCAGAGGGCCCGAACAGGCGGTGAGTGGAATTTGGAGTTTGCAAGAAAAAAGAAGAAGAAGAAGAAGAAGTGCATATTTGGATCTTGTTTCTGCCAGGTGTGCAGGTCAAACACCTCTGTGCACCTTCTTTTTTAATTTTTTTTTATAGCAAAATGATGTGACTCAGGCTGGAAATATGGATAACTGCTGAATTATGTAATGAGTTGCCAAATATAAGTCTGTCTGTCTGTCTGTCTGTCTGTCTGTCTCTGTCTGGTCCTTCTCTTTATCTGAGAATACAGAAACCAATCGCTTTAATCACATTCAGCCCTATAATAACACGTATCATCTCCCTAGATTCAATTACAACTGCTTATAAGACTAAATTAAGTAAGAATAAGTAATTATTAGTAATAGTAAAAATATAAGTAATAGTAAAATAATCAACTTTACAGCCAAGAATACAGATCTAATAAGGTATTGTGTTTTGCCTAAGTTTACACTTAAACAAACAATCAGACAAAACTAATCTGTCTTGTCTTGATGGAGTAAATCGGTCCTCCATATCCAAGCAACTCACCCAGTTCAATTAAAATGATGGCGTTGTTAATGAAGAACATCAAAGACAGTCTCAACTTGATTTATAAAAGACAGGTGGTATAAACACCTTAAGAGTCTGGTCATTTAGCCATGTACAGAAGAGTTTAGTTTAATGTTAGCAAACAGAATGACATGACGTCAAAAACCTGACATATTTAGTTTCTTAAGAATATAATTGGAAATGTATTGCTGGACAGATTCATCTAAGCATGATGAGAATAAATTAGTTGCTTATTTCCCATTATTACCCAAACCTTTTAACAGCAGGATAATGTCACAGAGCCAAATGCAAACTATTTAAAACAGTCTTAATTGACACCATCATTTTAATTTAACTAGATGAGCCTTCAAGATAATACAGATTAATTTTGTTAAACTGTAATCTCAGACAATTCCTGCAAAACACTGGTTCAGTTACTGTATGTTGCATAGACAAGAAAAGACATATTGTAGTTATACAGACTAACTACTCCAGACTCTTATTTCCTTGCCATTTTTTTCTTCTTTTTTTAACATATACAGTATTCCTTTTATAGAGAAAATGCACATTTATGAAAGTGTGCTCGTGTAAACTCCTTCAGTCAGGTGTTGACATAATCAAGAGGAGAAGCAGGTGGGACATAAATGCAGGTAAACAAAGGAATGAACACTAAAGAGAAGAGAGAGCAGTTCACATAGCAGGAAATATCCAATGCATGCAAATAATGCAATAATAATTTTAAAAAAGGACATTACTTAGCTGTGTTAATATTTGCCTTCTGGTTTCACTTAGTTATATTTAGACAGAGGAGTGTGTCCAATGAGATTTATTTATTTATTTATTTCAGTTAAACATCCCCATTTCTCATTTATTATAGCACTGCTGATATGAATTAAAAAGGAATCATCCCTAAATCTTGAACTCAAAGTGCTCCATGAAATTTACTGCCAGGAATTTCAATAATTCTTTCGAGGATAAGGCTCTGGAGACTGCACAAAATTAGACATTAAAAAATGAGAAATGTATTTTTAAGCGAGCTCCTCTTCAAATACAGGTGTTTAACAACACTGATTATAGATTTCTTGGACTATCTGCTGGTCTCCAATACTCAGAATCATCCCCATCACACATTGTAAGCTGTTTCACCTCATGCAAACCCTACAAAACAGCTACAGTTGGATAATAACTATGTATATGTTACATTTTGAGGTATTTATACAGTTCTTATTTTGTCCCTTCACAGTATACCTTCATGATTAGTCTCTATAACAAACTTCTGAACCTATTTATCATTCATTAATACCTCATCTGTCATTAATAAATGTGTTATTAATCCGTACTGAAGCTTTCAGAGAGCAGAGAGAGTTTATTCTTTAGGTTTTTATACAGTTTGATTGTATCATAAGCACATTATATTATGGTAAATGGTAAATGGACTGTAGTTGTGCTACAGTGCTTTTCTAGTAGTTCGACAACCAGAAGTCACATTCACCCATTCACACACACAATCATATGTTCATGTTAGGGGGAAGCTAATGGTAAATGGTAAATGAACTGTACTTATATAGCGCTTTTCTAGTCGTTATGACTACTCAAAGCACTTTTACGTTACATGTCTCATTCACCCATTCACACACATTCATACAGTGATGGCAGCAGATACAACGCAGGGTGCCAACCTGCTAATCACGAGGAAACTAACGGTCACACACACATATTCATACACTGTTGCCGCAGACATCAGGGGAGCAATTTGGGGTTAACTATCTGACCCAAGGACACATCGACGTGTGGGCTTATTTTTTTTTTTTTTAAATAAAGGTCCAATTTAACCCAGAATACCCTCTATGTACAAAAACCACAACACTACAGTATATATAATGCTGTAACACATGACTGGGATCATTAACTGCATAAGGAGAACTTCCTTGCTTTTGATACTTAAAGTACATTTTTTAAATAGTATTTTACATTTTTATTTTGGTAAGTTTTGAAGGCAGGTTCTCTACTTACAATGGAGTATTTTTTACATTGTGGTGTTGCTACTTTCACTTGGTTAAATAATCCCATGCGAAATGTGAAAACTTCTGAGCGCTTGAACAAATGGAAATCTGGCATTATTTTTTAAGTGGGTCCTGAAATTCAACCATTGAAGGAAGAACTGATGAGCAAAACCCCACCCAGCTGCTTTAATAGACTTTCCCAGTGGTTCTTTTAGTGGTCATACTGGGCAGTGCAGTGCATACATGCATGTAACCTTCATCTTTTATGCATACAGTAGCCTGTAGAGGTTAATAACAATAAGAGCTCTGCTTGACTCAGCCAAGCAAAATGCTTCTCACTGAGAGCACCCATTTTCCGGTAATTTCCGTTGAAAACAAGCACATGAAAGGGCAAAGAGCCTGATACATTCCTTCTACATTTCAAGGAGACACAGGGACGAAGGCCAATAGGAGAAAAGAGAAGACGGAGGGAAAGCAGAGGAGGTGGTGGGAGAAATACAGTGGAGATAGAGCAATCCCTTTGGATTGTGGCCTAAATAACCAGTCTGGAATTCAGGGATGTCAGAAGACAGGAATGGGAAGAACGTGACATCAATTTCAGTCAGAAAAAAAGATAAAAAAATGTTGGCAATATTTTTATAATCTGGTCAGTCTGGTCAGATCTGAAAACACTGCCTGATGATGTTCCAAAACTTAAAACCCAACATTTTTTAAAAGGGTAACCTGCTCTAATGCCAGGATTGATATTACTCAACTTAAAACAGAGTGGGGCCCCTTCAGATGGATATCAGCTACTTTCACTGCTCTATATTGTTATCTAAGAGCTTATTTAACCAGGCACTGTTCAATTAGATTTTTCACCATTTTACAATTTTTCCCAATTTCTGTATAATTTAAAATTGTATTCTACTACTAACAATATGTCACAGTTACAAATGGGTTTTCCACAGAAGCGTATCACTGCTATATGCAGAAAAAGAAAAAAATGATCAGTATCATTATCATTATGTGAAACTTTCACATTATACTGTGACGTTATAATGTAAAACTCATATTTGAATGAGGAAACGGTGTGTGGAGAATGGAGAGGAATATGGCTCATTAACATGATTTGATTAAGTTCTGCTCAGGCGGGGAGTTCCGGTCCTCTGAAATGAGGCCAACGCGGAAGTAACTTAAAACTGCATTCTATCAAAAGGCCACCAGGGGGCGACCATTTTGGTGTCAAAAGGACTTCCGTCTCTATACAAGTCAATGGAGAGATTTATAACCTCAGTAAACGTTTTCAAAATGTGTTTATGGTCTCGATCGCTAGTTTAAATCGCTCTGCTCCAGACCAATTACAAGTTACTATAAGTTTCACGTTAAAATGTGGTACTGAAACTTTCACAATATAACGTAACGTAATTTTTGCAGCACTGGTTGTTTTTTCCCATCTAGATGATCTCAGATGGCCGAGGCCTCTGAGCTCACTGTGTGATATGTAGGTAGACTTTTTTTTCACAGAAGACATTTTGACAAGTCAGTAGAAAAAGTGCAGGTGTAAATAATAAAATGAATGAAGGCTGAATTCCATTTGGCTTTATGGTGGCTCACTGCCACACTGTCATGGTTTAGTGGGACAATTGAATATATTGTTAATATTATTAGTAAAACCTGTGATTTTCCTACTGTGACAAGGCGTCTGCTGTGAAAAAGGCACATTGTCTGTTTCCCAGTGTAAATCTTTTACTGTACCTGATCTCATACATTTTTTTAAATATCTTATTGCATAGTCTGTATGGATTTTTCCTGTCAACACAAGGCTTACAGTGATGAAGTAATAAAGATAAAGAATTTATCTTTGAACCCAGCACAGTCAGTCTGTGTTTGGAGGCTGCTGATGCTCAGGCATGACTCAATGACAGGTCTAAATGTAGCCTGACTTCAGGCCAAAACTCATATGTCCAGGTAAAAATAGTGCTAAACTATGATGGAGCTTATAAAAATAAATCTAAGTATGGAAAGATTCAGATAGAAAAAAACCCTAGTAGTACTGTATGTAAAAAGAGTTGAAAAACATTTTATTTTTATGTTGTTGAAGGCCAAACAAAGTTAAATAAAGTACATGTACTGGCCCTCCGGAGTCTATCTGTGAATACACTGAGCGTATTATATTTAAAGTAACATAACTTTATTTATATGATGTACAGAGAAACTGAAAAAGTATGAAAGTGCTGATGTGGGCTGTTTGCACAGTATCACATTTATTTCAGAGGCATTTTAAAAACTGAATTATTAATATTTTCAGTGATTTATAGTGGAATAAATAATAAAAAATGATTTTTTTTTTAAAATCACTTTAAATAAACTACAGTATTGCATTTTTATTTCTTCACACACATTTGCACAGACGTTGTTGCATACCTTAAGGATCAATTATTTGACCAATTTTGTTCTCTCTGCATGTGAACTACCACTAGGTCACATCATTCATCACTATAACATCTCATTTCACTGTAATGCAGACAATACACAGTTATATCTCTTCATTAAACCCTCTGAATGCAACAAGCTGGCCACACTTAACAGCTGCTTAGCTGATGTGAGAGACTGGAGGTCACAAAACTTTTTGCAGTTAAACTCTGACAAAATAGAGGTGCTTATCATCGGCCCTGAGCACCTCAGTAATAAAGTCGAGTCACTACTTGGTCTCCTTATCTCAAATATTAAGGGCATTGCTAAGAACCTAGGAATCTGGGGGTTATCTTTGTATTTTGTTCAAAGCTTAACTCACTGTCAAAGAAATTGGTACAACCATGTTTCTACCAACTCAGGAATATTTCCAAGATCAGACCAATGTAATATTTTAGCAATACAGAGAAAATTATTCATGCTTTTATGTCCTCACTCAGGGGAGGAAAACATGAATACATACATAAAAAATAACGACAATGAAACTTGGCTTGAGCGGTTAAAGTTCATAAAAGTGTGAATGTAGAAACTGAAAAACAACACAGAAATATTGATGTCTGATTTGAAGTGCAGACATAATCCACAGGTATTGTTTTCTACTGAAATGTATAACTGATGTAACCATACATAGCATCTGTGTATTTAACTGCAGTGTTATTGTAAGTTATCAGTGTCTCTGCAGCACTCATCAAGACAAATCAGAGCATTTGTTCCACGTGATAAATTTAGGTTTTATTGCTCCAACAGCCATGTAGGAAGGTTGTAAAAGAGGAAATGATTCCAGGATATTATATTACATGTTACATTCAAAATGTATGAATACTAATTGGATGAGATATGCGGTGCATTCCTGGGTGAGCTGGTCAGACAGCCAGTCCATATAGGGCTCGTCTGAGCCGAGCGGGGCAGGAATGCAGGGATCAGCCTTCCTGTAACTGGAAATATTCGGAGAAGATTTAGCCTTGGAATCCCAAACTCGCACAGAGCTGCTCCTGTTTACGCCGTAAATCTGTTTGGTCAGTGCTGAAATACCTGACCGCGTGCCATCATGGTGCAACAATCCTCCCAGCCTCTCTCTGCAGCAGGTGATTTCACTCTGGGCACACACCCCTCCTCTGATTGGGAATACACTCTACGTGACCAACAGCATGTGGACACCCAAATAAAGAGTAGAGTGGAAACAGGAACATTACACTCATATATAATTGTTTAACATCTCAGTCCAAATCCAGTGGCTTTAATCTGCTGCTGTAACACCCTCCAGTCTTTCTAGTGGGGATTTTCACAAGATTTTGAAACCTGGCTGCAGGAATTTGATCCCATTCAGACACGAGCGTTGGTGAAGCTGGTAGCGGAGGTCGAGTGATGAGGTTTAGTTCACATCCTCTGTTCCAGCTCATCCTGGAAGTGTTGAATCAGGTTGAGTTCAGGGCTCTGAGCAACCAGTCAAGTTCTTTCCCAGTTTACTTAGAAGAGCATGGCTGTGTCCGAAATCACTCCCTATTTACTATATAGTGCACAGTATTTAATGCTGAGTGTGTAAATAGATTCACTATAGTGCCCTCAAATATTCCACAATGACTATATTAACCTTCATGTCATTCTCCTGGTTCAAATTGACTGTTCCTTCTTTCCTCCCTTCCTTCCTTCTGTCTGTCCTTCCTCCCTCCCTCCTCTCTTTCTTTCCTTCCTCTCTTCCCTCCCTTCCTTCCTTCCTTCTGTCTGTCCTTCCTCCCTCCCTCCTCTCTTTCTTTCCTTCCTCTCTTTCCTCCCTTCCTTCCTTTCCTTCTCTTTCTTTCCTCCCCCCTACCTTCCTCCCTTCCTTCTTTCCTTCCTTCCCTCGTCCCTCCCTCCTACCTTCCTTCCTTCCTTTCTTTCCTCCGTCCTTCCTTCCTTCTTTTCTCCCTCCTACCTTCCTTCCTTATTTTCTTTCCGATCTTCCTCCCTCATTTCCTTCCTTCCTTCCCTCCTTTCCTTCCTTCTTCCTCCCTTCCATCCTTCCTCCCTCCCATCCTTCCTTCCTTGACTCAAGGACAACAGGAGGGTTAAGTGATCTATGTATTGTTTATTATATAGGGAGTATTGAATGAGTGACTAAAGGAGTGATTTCAGACACAAACCTTTCTTTACAGACCTGGCTTTGGCTTGAAATGGCAATCTTTACACTGTTGTCACAAAGTTGTAAGCACACTTTTGTCTTGTATATTGCTGTATGCTGTGGCATTTAGATTTCCTTTATTTGGAGCCTAAGGTGGAATCCAGGACCAAAAGTATGCAAATATGAATTGACTGGGATGTCCATGTGGTGTAACAGTGCTTTCACAGTAAAGTCTAATATTTGTTTGATTCAGTACGATTAAGAGTTCAGTAAAGACATGTTAAATAAATATTAATAATAGTTATAATAATTGATCTTAGTATATCTATGATTAACACACAAGACACACACTTTATAACCAGTTCCAGGCTTAACTAATGCTAACAAATGAAGCAAAAGTTAGTTTAAGTTGATAATGTGAAAAGTGAGAAAATGGCAAACCACTGAAATATTGGCTAATCGATGTTTATCAGCCAATTCTAACTTACCATATGTGTCAAGATCAGTGTATTACATGTTTACAAAAATGTGTTATATTCATTTATGTGTGTGTATGTGTGCTTCCAGTTTTTTTATTTCAAATTAATCAAGTTTTCTTCTGTTTCTGTTTAATTCAGTTTTCTTTCCTGGTAGTAAAGTTTAATTATCACCTACAAAATATCCTGCCTCACACATGATATTTATCAGAACTCTGATATTAATATATTAGATTTCAGTTTAGCTCAGATCAATATAAGATTAGGCTCATATTATAGTCCAACTGTAGTGTAGAATTATCATATTTCCATCAATAAAAGCTAAATAAATTAAGACATCTTTTACATACAAGGCTGCCAGGAGACCTTATGGATGTAGATGACCATTGAAGTGCAATAAATATTAAGACAAATATATTTTTCAAGGCATTCAAATGTTTTATTAAACAAGTTTTTTTTTTGCATAAAGTTATGTTTTCATAACATAAAGGAAAAAATCGAATTTTTCTCTTTAGCTTTTTATACCTTTTAACTTCTTTTTTAATTTACAATAAGGAAAAATATATATTTTCTTATATAAATAGCAACAGATACAGCAGATTAAATGCTCCAAAAATGTACGCACTTGACACAAAACTGAAAGAAAAGTCCAGAAAAGAAGATTATTTAAACACAAAGACTAACACTGCCACTGACATCACACAATAGTAACTGAATCCATGTTAACAAAAAACACTTAAATTAAAAATCATCGTGAGTCATAATGTTTTTTTTGGCTGGTGACTCATAATGTTGGACGAATTTCATACAACAGGACCAAACAACTAAAATCTGGTACAATAATGTGATCAAAACTTTCATGCTGGTGTACATTCCTTCATTAGATTCTATACTGATAGTGGCGTAGTCAGTGCATTAGTGAGTCCATGTGTGTCCACAGCAGGACTGCACAGTAAGGACGTGTCCTGCAGGAGAGAGACCAGCTCAACAGAACCAGGTGGATCCGTCTTCTTCTGTCCAGACACTCCGAGGGATTCCTGGCTCTTTTTGCAGATCGCCCTCTTCGATTGGCTGTAGCCGCTTAACCTGGAAGCGAGAGATTTTTTGGGTCGTGGCCTCTTCAGCTTCTTCCGCTCTGGGTCGTGGACGACTGCGTGGCGCTGGAGGCTCTGCTTCATAGAGAAGGTCTTCCCACAGCCTTGGTGGGTGCAGGCGAAGGGCCGCAGCTCCTCGTGGAAGGAGTTGATGTGGCTCTGCATGTTGAATAAGGTGGTGAACGACCTCTTGCAGTCTTCCCTGGGGCAAATGAAGACCACCCGCTCCTCACAGTGGACCTGCTGATGCTGCTGCAGGACACAGGAGTCTTTGCACACCTTGCTGCACTGCTCGCACCTCAGGATGGATCTGTGCTGCTCCTTCCTGTGCTTCACATACTCCGTCCATGTCTTGGCGGTGAAGATGCAACCCTCCTCCTTGCACGGATAACCTCTATGCACCTTCTCATGTCGCTTCAGCTTGCTGGGGAAGGTGAACCGCATCTGGCAACCCTCATACGTGCATTGGTATGGGGGCAGCTGGGTGTGCTGCTCACACATATGAGACTTCAGCTGTTTGTTCTTCTTAAACTCAAGCCCACAGCCATCAACTTTACACATATACTTCCTGTGCTCTTGCTCATGGGTGTGGACTCGGCTGATGTGTCTGGCCCGGTTGGAGTTGGTGGTGAAGGCCTGTGTGCAGTCGTCCACGGTGCACCGAAAAGGCTGCAGCCCGGTGTGTGTGAGCTGGTGTCGGGTCAGGTGATAGAGGCTGCAGAAGGACTTGTCGCAGCCGTCGTACTCACAGGTGTGTGGCTTCACTCCGGTGTGTTTACACATGTGAGCATCCAGTTTCCACTGCTTGTTGTACGCAGCCGAGCAGCCCGTAAACACGCAAATGTAACGTTTATGCGACGCTGGTTTAACCTCCATTTCTGCAACATTTAGTAATAACAGAATACACTATTTTAAAAAAAAAATCTATATTAGTTTTCCCTCTCAACGTACGGAGCACGCGTCACCCGGAACTTCCCGTAATGCGCTGCTTATTGACGTCACGTCCGCTCCGGATGTGACGCAATATTACTCATCGGTCCTCTGATGTTTGGTTGTTGATTTTTTTTTCTTTTTTTGCAGCTTCTGTAAGTATTATTAGATATTTTTAGGCTATAAATTAATCGTGACAGCTCCACAGTTCATACACGACGACACGAATGATTGCAGTTTGTTGTTTTTATTCAGTTACTCGTCGTTTATATCCGCATTAAGACGACGCTAGTGTTAGTTAGCATGTGAGCTAATGCTAGTTTTGGGTTTAGCTGCAGCTCACACTCTGCAAAAATGTTGTTTTTTTAAATGTTTTAATACAGACTAACTTCTGTTTAAAACATATGCCTTGACGGTCTAAATACACGCTTTCACATTATGTAGTTTACTACTGGATTTAACTGCATTAACTGAATTTATTAACAGATATTCTTCATAATGTTTTTGATTATTGATTAAAGTAGCCTGGACAATTATTGTTTGTGATTAAGTTAAATGGATAGATAGATAGATAGATAGATAGATAGATAGATAGATAGATAGATAGATAGATAGATAGATAGATAGATAGATAGATACTTTATTGTCATTGTGCATAAAATACAACGAGCCTTCCCTTAGCATTCCTATATGTATGAATATATTACAGATAATTACTGTAAATATATGATTGTATGAATAGTAAAGTGCCGCAGTAGTAGCAGATATACTCTTACATCGATGTATTTGTTACATTTTGATTTACAAAGTTAGGAAGTTTATTAATTGAACACTAGGGCTTGAATATCAGTACTTGATACCTTTAAGGTATCGACCGAACTAAATCAATACCAAGTAGTATAGAAACGTCTCCTGTCAAACGATATCTGCAATTGATCCTTTTGGCACCCAGAGCTGGAACTATTTGTATGGACTTGCTCACAGCCAATCAATGCAAGCCTTCTTCAATTAATATATAATAATAATATGAAGACTTTCAAAATGCATTTGATTGAAACCAAATCATTTAGATGTGGAGGAGTGATGGCATTTTATACAATGTAATGCTTCTATTCACATGATGGGTAACGAATGAATTGCTCAGTTGGTATCTGTATCTTTTTTAATAGTACTTGGATTGGTACTGATATCATCATTTTTTTTAAACGATACCCAGCACTATTAAACTCTGGTATTGGATTAGTACTCGGTATCAGGATACAAAGCCCAGTTATCGGTATCAGGACTGAAAAAGTTGAATCGATGGATCATGTAATCTCGACGCGCGACATCGCTTTTGGTGTGAATGCCCCTTTAGTGTTAAAGATGTTGATTTCAGTTAGATTTCCTGAATAAATGAAACTTAACCAACTATAATATCAGAAAGCAGGTTCCCACAGTTATGAGTTTGGATGAGGAACTTTTAAAACCAACTTATTCTGTATCTGAAGGGTCGAATATTAACATACAGCATGGTCAACTGTCTGTTTATGTAATCTGTTTCAGTGAAATAACTTCTCTTTTTTCATCTTGTGCTAAAAGGGTGAATCCATCAGTGGTGTGGACATCCAGACGTCACTATGGTAAGCCATGATGTGTATTATTCACTTGTGTCTGTCAAGATACAAATAACCTCTTAAATATTTAAATATTAATAATGTGCTATCTATTAACAAAGTATACTGTGCTGTTTTCTTGACAGGGTGAAAGAAAAGGAACAAACCACTACTACCCTCCGGATTTTGATCCGGTCAAGGTTTGTACGACCACACAGACGACAGTTTTCAATCTTATTAGTTCAACTTTGTGTTTATAGATCATGACTGACATCTCTGGCACTCTTTACCTTTTAGCATGGATCCCTTAATGGCTACCATAATACTCACCCTCTGCGGGAGAGGGCCAGGAAGCTGTCTCAGGGCATCCTCATTATCAGGTTAGTACATATATACTGAACTGAAATGATAACAGATCTGATTTCAACGGGAGCTTCTGACATTTTAAAGTATTTGTTTTGGACAGTTATCATCTCCAAAAGATGGATTTATAGAAGCAAATGACAGTCCCAAATGCTGAATAGACTGATGATATGATTGTATGTCTTCCATATCTAATATATTTAGGACCAGAGTGTGTAAAATTACGATTGATGGCCATAATTTTAATTAATTCAAGCATTATAAAACATGTTGTTATAATAATAATGCTAAAAGATAAAATAAGGAAGTAATTTGAATTAAACTTACTAACTCTCAAAAAAGAATGACAGGCCCCTAAATTTGATAGTAAGCTTATATTTTACAACATGCCTTACTCTTTCAGTAGTTAGTATGTCAGAAAGTTCATTCCTCTAATTAAAAAGTGTAGACAGTTTTTATTCCAAATGAACTTTTATTTTTCAAATGAAGTAGTTTCATTGATATGATAAAACAGTAAAAACGTGAATTGAATGTTTTTACTGAACTGTTTTTGTCCATAAAGGTTTGAGATGCCGTACAACATCTGGTGTGATGGCTGCAAAAATCACATTGGCATGGGTAAGCTGGAAGTAAAAAAGCGTCACCCAATTCATTCAGGCTCAGTCTCATGTGGTGTTCTCTCAGACATTTCCATAACAGAGATGTTCTGCTTGCACAGGGGTCCGTTACAATGCAGAGAAGAAGAAAGTGGGGAACTACTACACCACGCCAATCTACAGGTAAACACAGACGGACTGATGTGAATGTGAAATTTCTGTTGTCACATGAAATCAAAATCAAATCGAGCTGTGTGACGCACTTTAAACTATATCTAAATCCCAAATCAAGACTTTAAAATGTTAATATTTGTTGACCCATCAGGTTTAGGATGAAGTGCCATCTGTGTGTTAACTACATCGAGATGCAGACGGACCCAGCGACCTGCGACTATGTGATCGTGAGCGGGGCGAACAGGAAGGAGGAGCGCTGGGACATGGCTGAAAATGAGCAGATACTCACCACAGGTACAAATTCATGTTTATCAATCAAAAGATAAAAGTGTTGTAAGGATATAAAGGTGTTGATACCTCTATTTTTGCCACCTGTTCTTCTTTGCATACTTAATCAACTCTCTCCTGCATCTCTTTGGACAGAGCGGAACGAGAAGGAGAAGCTGGAAACGGATGCCATGTACAAGCTGGACCACGGCGGGAAAGACAAGGAGAAGCTCAAGAAGGCTCTGCCCTCACTGTCAGAGATTCAGGACCATCAGTCCAGCAAGAAGGACGACTTCCAGCTCAACAGCGCTCTCCGCAGGAAGTTCAGAGTAAGAAATTGATCTCTTGTGTTGTTATCTGCTGTATTAATGCTTCCCAAGATAATGTTCATCCTGTGCTGATTTTGTTCTGAGTTTGTAAAGTAGAAAAAAAGTCTGAGAATCCTGACATATCTTGAGACTGTTTTTCATCGGATCACTAAACTGAGGACCCTGTTTTACTTTGTGATGCAGACAGAGAAGAAAGTCTCCGCTGAGCAGGAAGAGAAGGACAACGCTGTGAGAATGAGGACCAACCTGTCCATCCCACTGCTGCCGGAGAAAGAAGAGGACAAGAAACTGGCAGCACTGCTCACCTACCAGGCGCCTTACTGTAAGTACAGGTTCTTTTCTCACATACACACAATTGATTAAAGTAGAAATAGCATTTAAGAATATTTAGTTACTGCATTTGACATTTGGCTTCCAACAGCAGCTCTTATTGATTAGATCAGGAAACCATTTTTGTTTGGACACAGTTCTCAAGCTGCATTAAAGAAAACACACAAAAAAACGCATTAACACATTTAAAAAATGTCTGTAGCAGCTAGAACATCTCTCATACATCACACAGATCTGACAGGGTTGCAGAGTTTATCTTAATCACACACTGCGTGCAAATTTATAATGTCAAAATACACCAGATACTTTTGATAGACAGTCATGGGATTTGTTTGCCAGATTTTTAGCAGTAGTTCACTATATCTTTTAATGTGGTTTTCCCTTTTAATATCCCTTCCAGTAAGTATGGTCGGAAAAATAATCTTAATTTTGTTACAACCCTTCACTATAGTTCTGGTGTTATCGCAGATTGAAATAGTCAAACCCAAAACTCAATTTAATCGAATCTTATAAACAATATTCTTGATTTCTTGTGTATTATTTTTAGACCCCTCTCTCCAGAATTCAGCCCAACATTTGTCTTATCTCCACTGCAATTTAGAAGAATAATTTGACCTTAAGTAAGAGTTACAAATAGAATAAAAACTGCTTAAACTGAAGAGATTACTGAGAAAATAGCAAAATATTAAGATTCCCGGGTTAAAAAATAGTTTGAAAGAAACCCTTCATCCTCACCAAACAGTACCAAAAGCTAACTTTTTGTACATTTTTGATATTTTTCTAAACAAAGCAACACTAATGGGGCCACAGTTTGTTCAAAAGTTTGAATTCTAATAACAGGACTATTAATATAATGTCTTTATCACTCTCTCTCTGCTCAGCCTATGAAGACAAGAAGCACAGCAAGCGGAAACAGATCTCCTCTCGTTCTTGGTTCAACGCCACCTCCGCCTCACCAGGGAGCGCTGTTGGCAGTCTGCTCCACAAGCTGGGCCTGCAGGGGAAAGAAGCAGCGGTGGCCAAAGCCCTGAGCGCCTCCCACAGCCCCCTGATCCGCAAACGCACAGGAGGGTCTGGAGTCAAAACTGAACCCTGCGTCATCGTAGCCCGCAGGAAGTCAGACTGTGAAGTCAACATGTGCGACAAAGAGGTTTTAAAGGGCACACAGAGGGATGAGGCATCGGGAATGGTACCAACACAAGTGGGACAGGAAGTAACAAATGACAGTGGATCCACAGAGGTTAAAAACACAGAGTCGGCGGATAAAGAACTGACAGGAGCGGAGGACGTTGGGGAGAAAAAGGAGCAGGACAGAAGTTTTGGAGCCATCACATCTCTGGTGGCAGATTACAGCGACTCAGATTCAGACCCTGGACAATGAGGCTGGATGAAGAGTGTTATATATGAGAGTGAAACAGCCACGGACTGATCAAAACAGAAATATAGTTTTTTTTTCTAAACAAAATATGTAAAATAAGATTTAAATTTTAAGCTTGGTGAAGAATTCAGTGTTATACATGTGTAAGAGAGTTTTGGACCCTGTTAATCAGACCTCTGTGTAAACGCTGCAGACTCACCTTAAAATGTTTGGTCACATTGATTTTCTGTTCCAGATGTCCACAGATGAGTGTCAATAAAACTGTAAGGAACCTTGTAAATTAAACAAATACATAGATGTAAATTACATTAAAAATTGTGTTGTCTTTTTTTGCCTGACCATAAGAATAAAAGTGCACACTGCATACAAAATATAACATTACAACATAATAAAGTGAAAAAGAAAAAGAAACAAGGTAAATACACACATATACACATAAAGGGTAGTTTCTATTAAATAAGGATGAAAGGGTTTTATTAAAATTATTGCAATAAAGGTGCTTTGGTGCTTTCCATATAAGAATTAGACTTATGTTTATGTGTCTGGTCATTACTATTGATCAGAGAGGGCAGCCCCCTCCTCTTCTAGTTGAATGTACATAGTCTAATGAGGTAGGAGGGGGTTATTTTGGGTCCGTTATAGCAGTTGATTGTCTCTTCAGTCGCCACAGTCCACTCCGGCTCCACATCAGTCAACATGGGTCGGTGGAAACTACACAATGTTGTGTTTCTCATGCTTGTCTGCTGCTGCAATGGGCAGTTTGACGTTAGTCGGCCTAGAGGAAGGTAAGTTGTTTTTGGTTTTAACATTTTCTGCTGACTGTTAGGACAGTTTATATCATTATCAAGTATTATCTACAAATAAATCTGTGTTGTTTGCAGACCTCGTCCCCCCTGGAGTGACAGGTATGTGTGCGCTCATAGATCGTAGGCACAGTTGCAACTCTTAGTCTCTGACAGTTTAAGTTATTTATTTCTAAATCTGCTCCCCAGATTTGCACCAATAGATAGATACTGGGGCATCCATAAGTAAGTAACCAACGTATACTTGTCTTCACCAATCTTTTTTTAAGATTAAATATGTTTAATTTGCCACTTTTTTTTTTTTTTTTGCAGTGAAAAGAAGATTTAAAACATGCAATAACAACAATGAGTCTGACATACAGGATGTTGACTGATTCTGATTTTTACACTAACTGTATATTTTGTGCATATATATCCAACATCTCTTGTATTGACTGTCTCAGTGCCCAAAATTTCACAATATCAAGTGTTGTGCCATTAAATCAATATTTGTCATTTGTGGGACAGCTTGTTTTTAATTTAAAGTTCATCCAGTAAAACTCGGACTAATATTTATATAAGTTAATTTATATATTTATTGTTATATTATAATACTTTGAGTTTCACTATGAATGAAACGTGGTTTTAATTTTCATGTTACCTTACTGTTGCTTAATGTCACATCACCTCATGATACCACAATCTGTTTGTTTTATCTCTTGTCTTGTTGGCATCACTGATTAAAAAATAATCCATTCATGTTTATTTGCAGCATACCTCTTAAACCGACGGTCAGTTCATCTCAGAGGTACAGTTGCCAATCTGAGTTTTTTTTTTAAACATTAACAGTCAAAACAAATAATTCTCCTTCTTTGACCTGTCTCTTTTTATTCAGTCTTACTTCTTTTTTTTTAGTATTTGGAAGTTTTTAATTGTTTTGTGATATTTCATCACTCAGCAGTTTATCTTTTATTTCACTACTCTCCTTTCACAAGCCACAAGCTTTGCATTGTTCATCTGTTAAAGCAAAACTTAAAGGTGTAGTGTTGTAGTATTTAACCCTCCTGTTGTCCTTGAGTCAAGGAAGGAAGGGAGGAAGAAGGAAGGATGGAAAGGTGGGAGGAAGGAAGGGAGGAAAGGAGGGAGGAAGGAAGGGAGGAAATGAAAGAAGGAAGGAAGGAAAGGAGGGAGGAAGGAAGGGAGGAAAGGATGGAGGAAGGAAGGAGGGGGCGAGGAAAGAAGGAAGGAGGGAGGGAGGTAGAAAGGGAAAGTGGAAGGGAGGAAGGAAGGAAAGAAGGAAGGGAGGAAGGTAGGGGGAGGGAGGGAGGAAAGAAGGAAGGAGGGAGGAAGGAAGTTAGGAGGGAGGAAAGAAGGAAGGAGGGATGGAAGGAAGGAAGGAGCGAAAGAAAGAGAGAAGGAGGGAGGGAGGAAGGACAGACGGAAGGAAGGAAGTGAAGAAAGAAGGAACAGTCAAAACAGACGGGGTCAATTTGACCCGGGAGGACGACACGAAGGTTAATGGCATCTAGCAAAACAGACTTGCCAGAAATGGAATATAATATTAAAACGTATATTTTAATTGGTGTATAATCACCTTAAAATAGCAGGAATTGTGTTTTGGTTACCTTAGAAAGAGAAAAACGCCTTTCTTCTACAGACTGGTTTATTTGAATGCACCAGTAGCTCACCATTTGACATTTTCAGGAGCATTCAGTCTTACTTTTGGTATATTAAAAGGTGCAAATGTCATTTCAAATTACATAAAACCAAAAAAATACTAAATGTACCTTTGAACAAACCTGATGCTGCTTTTAATACATATGTTTGAATTGCACATCTGCATTAGTAGTACTTGTGTGTAGAAGTTGTAGCTGAATTTGTGGAAGGGTTAGTAAATGTAGCAGTAGTTAATGAATATACTAATGTTACTAATACTAATGGTGTTAATGAAAGCAGTGTTTGTAGCTACTGAAATGTTTACAGTATCTAAGACGTTAATGAATTCTGCCCTTGCCTCGTGTTGTGGTTGTGGTTGTGGTATCATCGTGCAGGTTTACTCTGATGGCTCCAGACCTGCTGAGGGCAGACAGTCCTGAAAACATCTATCTGCAGGCCGACGGGGATCAGACCGGCCCCATCACTGTCTCAATCACCATCCAGGACTACACTAGGACCGCCACACTCCTCCAGGACTCCGTTACACTCAATCAGGAAAATGGCTTTCACGCTCTCAAGAGTATACAGGTGACTCAACAGATTCAAGTATAAAATCAGACAATAACCCTACTCTCTCTACAAGACTGATCCTCACTATGATACTATTCTTAACGTCTTCCTGTTTCTTGTCTCATTTTCCCAGCTTTCCTCGGGCCCCTTAGATCGTGACGAGAAAAAGAACAAGTTTGTGTATCTGAAGGTGAAGTTTGCTGACGTTCACAATGAGGAAAGGATAATGATGGTGACTTTTCACTCTGGATACATCTTCATCCAGACAGATAAACCCATTTACAAACCTGGAGATAGTGGTGAGAACTAAAAATAATGGTACTTGAACAACACAAATACTGTTTGCGGTTAAAACTGTTGAAACTGTTTGGTGGATACGTAAAAAGAGCAACTTTTTCAATATTTCCAGTCAAAGTTTAGTTGATATCAGCCATGATAGAAGCACCATTACTGGCAGAGGTGCTGGTTCAAAAAATGTAACTTGTATGACAATGGTACAATTTATGGATAGAAGTATTTTTCAGTCTGTCTCTTATACTTTTTTCCCCTTTTGCTTTTTCTTCCTACAGTACGGTTTAGAGCCTTCGTGTCCTCTCCAGCCTTTAAGGCTTTTGACAACTCTGTCTCAATAGATATCAAGGTAAACAAATAATAATACATTATTACTGAGATGTAAACAGTGGGTAAATCATTTTTTAATGAACAAAAACCTAAAAAAGAGGATTTGTTAAGTAGGATGGGAAACATATTGGTGCCTTTATGGACATTGTGGGTTATGATTTATAGGTTGTGTCAAAAATGGTAATGACTTAATGGGTTATTAAATTATTAAATTAAATCTGTGTGTTACAGAATCCAGAGGATGTGGTGGTTAAGCAGGTCTTCAGGGTCAAAGCTAACGATGGCATCTTTTCAGACACTTTTGCTCTCTCGGAAATTGTCAAGTAAGATCAACTTGTTGGACTCCTTTTTTTAAGACCTGCCAACACAGAGAAGATGAGAGGTGTTGGCATTATTCATTGAGGGACGGTCAGGCCCATTTCTGAGCTTTTTGCAAAAACACAGTTAAAGGTAACAGGATTTATGGGTAAAGTTGTTTTGATTTCTCGACAGTCCCTCGCTGGTGTGGATTTGAGGTTGATGCCTGTATTAACCATGGTTTTAACTTTTTATATTAATCTAACACCTAAAAGCCCAAAAAAATCCCTATTTCTCTCTAATATAACTGATTGTCTGTGACAGCGAGGGAACATGGACGGTGATTGCCAAGTTTGACCACTGGCAGCAGAACACATTCACCTCCAAGTTTGAGGTGAAGAAATATGGTAGGTCAAGTTCAATCATGCTTTTTGCTAATTACATCAGCAACTAGAAATAATTTTGTCAAGCAGGCATCACATTTTCTTCAACTCTGAATGTCACAATAAATTGATTCACAGGCTCTTTTTTTTGCTTTGTGGTGTTTCAGTGCTCCCAGCCTTCAATGTTACCTTAACACCCAGGCAGTCCTTCCTCTTCCTGGATGAAAGTGAGCTGGTAGTGGAGATATCAGCCAGGTCAGTCGAACACACAAGCACTCTTATTTGCAATGCAACCGTTTTGGGGTTTTTTCCCCTTGTTGTGTAACTAACTTTCAACATGGTCAAAGTTCCAAAACTTGAGGTGAATGTGAGTAAAAAATTATCCCTGAAAGTCAAAATCCAGAGCTTCAACCTGCTCTGAATGCTTTTTTTGCAATGGTACCTCTATTACCCATAAAACTCCTATTGTTCATGCATGCCCACACACATCCGTCCATTTTGTAGTATTATTGTGCTCCATGGATCATTTGAGCATAAACACCCTTTTTCAGACAGAGGGTGAACTTAGGGGCTACATAAAGAGCCAGTATAAGTTAAATAATGATGTTTTTTAAAGTCATGCAAAGATATTCCAGTAGAGCCCAAAATATAAATATGAATGTGGAAATGTACATGATATGCCCCCCTCTTATTTAACTTCAACCGTAACTCTAAAACCATGTCCTGATCATAATAGCCTTGCAAAATCCTTCTTGCCTATAGACAAGACTTGTTTGGCTTTCTTAAACCACAAACCACAACTTTCTCTTTTCTCTTTCGAGCTGGTAACCACTACTGTGGATCCAGATAAATAGATTAAGGATGTGAATGGGTATAATAGACGACTAATCGAATATTTGCTGCATGCCAACATTCACAGGGGCTAAATAGATAATGCGTCAAAAATAACTTAGCTTTAACTGCACACATTTATATTTATTCAAATGATAATCAGCCTTAATTTCTTTACAGAAACACATTCATTAAAAGAAAACATCTTACAGGTTTACAGATCCCTATATAACAGCGCTGATTTTGTTCTCCCCGTCATAAACAACGCTGAGCTGATCCTTTACAATCATGTTAGCAATGAGAGACGTAATGTTTGTTTTCTCTTTGATATTTTTGTCACACTTTCGAGGAGCTGTTACAAATGTTAACGGACTAGTTTGGTGATTAGTGTCATGTCCGTCTCCTTCAGTAACCATCACAGCAGACAGCAGCTTTTTGGCCATGTGAAACCACGATAACTCTGCTCCACATATTTCACACCTGACAACATTATCCTTTACTTTCTGGAAGTTTTTCCACGCTGGACTTTTGTGTGGCTTCGTCTGCATCATGTTCCCTCCAGTCAGCTAACTAGCAGACTAACTTACTACCGAGTCAAAGTAGCTGAGGGCAGCAGTAAAAATTCACTCAATGTCAGACTCTACTTCAAAATAAGGTGGAGGTGGTTTACAAAAATGTAGACATCCCCCTAGTGGCTGAAAGTGAGAATTGCTCTGTAGTAGTTGTTAATTCCTTTCCGTTTTTATTTCTATTTCTATATGAGCTGTTTTAATTATTTTTTCTTGTCCTTTTGCACTATATGTAAAGCACTTTGAGTTGCCCTGATGCTGAAATATGTTATACAAATAAATGTGCCTTAATGAATCCTTCCTAGTAGAGTGCACAGCTCAACTCTTCTTGATTACAGTGTTTCAATGAAAAGAGAAACCTGACCACAGCACAAAGGTCGACTTTAGACCCCGCGAACGACTATTCGATTATTCGGTTTTAATGACACATCCCTAAAATAGACCAATAAAGAGCATATAAATGATATTCATGCACTCACACACTTGATTTGATTATTTATCCCCAGAATTTTAAAGTGTATAAGAAAAAAATGAAATTTTTTTTTTCCTGTCTGTATCTTCCCCATCAGTCTCTCCAGTTAAATACAATTACTAAATGCTATTATTGCCGTGACTGTATTCAGGTACCTGTATGGGGAGCCAGTCCAGGGGACGGCATATGTGGTGTTTGGAGTGCAGAGCAACAAAGAGATGAGAAGGTTATCGTCAGTGAAGCAGGTGTCAGATGTAAGTCACTGTTCCATCCCAAAATTCACCAGCTGTTTATGTCACTGATTTATGAATGCAGCCATTAAGATTTAAGCTTGTAAAGGAAGAATGTACGCTATCTCCCTGCCACATACATCAGCTATGATAACAATAAGTAACTATAAATATTACCACACACATCTTTGGTGACCTTTATCATTATTTGGCATTAAGATACATCCCTGGATTAGGGTTAAGCAAACATTTTCCCCTGTCAGTGTAATAATATGTGGCATTCGGTGACTTTTTTGAAAATTAGATACACTATTTTATTAATCTGTTCAGCCATGACATTGCTGCTAATGTTACTTGACCAGCTATTCTATGTATTGAACTGTTGTTGCTTCTGTTGGTGTACATAAAGTTTAATGTTTAGGTTTCAATTGATTTTTGATCAATAAGAGGTCATAAAGGGTCCAAAACAGACTCACTAAAACACAGCTCTGATATATATTGAGCTCATTAAGGATAAGGCTAACCTACTTCTGCATGAGCCTCCCACTGGAGCCGTTTCTTCTGTCCAATTGGTGAATGTCCTGTATTCAAGCAGCTTTGAATTGAATTGAATTGAATTGAATTCAAGCAGCTTTTTCGCCCGGTTTGGTCTTGACAACATCTTGAGCTGCTAGGTGTTTTGACTTTCTTCATTAGCGAGTTACACTAATTTTGTCTGTCTACTGATAAAGTGCCGGTAGTAGCCATGAGACTTAACCATGCCATCTGTGTGCAAGTAGAGAACCACGAGCAATGAACTAAAAGACACTAAAAGCTGTGCACATCTGCAAAATTAGGTTTTAAGTTTCTGTGTTTCCAGCACTTTGAGTTAAACGTTCACATCATACAGAGTTTTTTGGTTCAATATTGATATAAAAAATAGTTTATGAAAGTTGATTGTACAACTTGGAACAAAAAAAACACGACCAGTGAGGTGTGGTTAAAAGCTACAGACAAAGCTTGTAACCTTTTGTCAATTTTCTGTTGAAATTAAAAATATTGGTGATAGTTCTGTAAATAATTTGTAACAGTAGCCAAATTACAACTATTTCTATCGACTGTTTTGTAAAATTACTCTCTGTGTCGCCTGCAGCTGGATGGAGGATTTGTCAGGCTGAGCATGGAGGAGATCAAGAGAGCTTATCCTGACTTGAGATCTTTGGTGGGCTCCTCTGTGTATGTCAAGGCCTCTGTCTTGACCAAGACAGGTAAACATTTCATGGTTTCAGTGCCCAGGGGGAAAAAACAGAAAGTCAACCCAATAATCATTCTGAAAATCTGTACAAATCTAATACAGGAATAGCAGGATTTCAAACTTTGAATTTGTAGTATTGCTGCCTGTGTTTGTATTAGTTGTGTTGATGTTTTTCCTCAAGAGAACAAGCTTTTCAAATCGTTGTAGTTAGACCAGAATAGATTTCATCATCATCGTTCATCCATCCATTCAGGACACATCTGTGGCGACATCTGTACATTTCCACTTTTGAAATTTAGTCTGTGGTCAGATGTGTGTCAACATACCCTCTGCCCTCTGGACAAACTAAAGACATCAAAAGCTCACAACTCTAGGAAAATGTTGGGCATGTTAGAGCTGTTGTGTGTGTTTCAGTAAGAAATGTTTAAACAGTGAAAAACTATTTAGGTTTGTGGCTATTCTGAGTTATTTGCTGCTGTTTGCCTCCTGTACAGGCAGTGACCTGGTTGAAGCTGAGAAGACCGGCATTAAAATCGTGGAGTCTCCTTATGTCATATCCTTTAAACACATGTCAAAGTACTTCAAGCCAGGTCTACCCTTCGATTTCAAAGTACGAACTCCTCCTCTATTTACTGTATTTGTCTAACATAAACTGGATATTGTTCATGTGTTCTCTTCCTTAGTTTTAGTAAATAAATTAAAATCACACTGAGAAATTCTTCCCAACCTGTTCAGATCCAGGTGAACCACCACGATGGTTCCCCGGCCCGTAATGTCCTGGTAAGAGTGAGTCTGCTGGATGATCCCCTGATCGTCAGCTCCGGTACAGTGAGCGTTACCATCAACATGCCCAGCGATCAAATCCCACAAACCATCACTGTTAGTATGACTGCATATTACTTATACTCAGTTATTCAGAGCCTCAACTCACCTGCAGCTGGGGGGACATGGATTTAAAACCAGACGGTCGAATGTTGTGAGATTTTAACTTTGGATTTCCATGGCTTTTGCATACTACACAACTCTTAGGCCACCACCACCACCACCATACAAGCAGAAAATACAGGAAATATATACATGAATTATTAAATAATATTATTAATTAAGGTCCCATTCCAGTTAGGTTTAAGAGAGCCAGGTTCCTGCTATTGCTCAAATGTAAGGGCAGTCAATACTTACCACTTTAGCCTATAGAAACTGTTTTCTTTTCTTTCTTTCTTTTCTTCTGTTTTTTAATACTGAATACACATTTCCTGTATTTTCTGGTTGTATTCTAATGTAGAGACTGAGAAATAATATAATAATACATGGTCATTATAGCATTGCTAAAACAACAAATCCAATGGTGATCTAAGACTTTTGCACAGTACTGGTACATAACGGCATTATTACATCAAATGGAAATATTCTAAGTATCTCTGGTAACTTTGGGATGTAGACTTGAGTTCTTGAGTGTACAGCATGTATTTATGATCTGGTGTGTGTTGTTGAAAAGTATTTTTTTAAAGTGATTTTTAACACAAATGAGCAAAGGTGGTGGTGGTAAGAGGCAGGAAATAATTGTAGATATCCCTATTAAACCACTCTCAGATACATAATGTTGTGTTTGTGATCTACATTACATGTTATTTTACATGTTATATTTCCAACAAATGGTCACACATCACATCCATTTTATCCTCACTGCACTGGCTTCCTGTTAATTTTGGAATTCATCTCAAAATTTTGGTGCTCACTTTTGGTGCTTTAGGTTTCCAGATTCTGCAGTACATTGCACCCTCACACCACGAGTCGAGCCCTTAGGTCCTCTACTCAGGGTTTTCTAAGTTACCTTGGACACATTTTAAGAATTTGAGAGGCTGCACCTTCCAGTCAGCAGCCCAAAAGCTTTGGAAAAGTCTCCCAATAAGCTTGAGGTCCTTGATACTGTGGAGCACCTAAAACATCTGTTCAGACAGGCATTTTGTGGTATTTCATGTTTTAACTTGACACCCGTATTTGTTCCTTTTGTATATTTTTCTGGTGTCTTTATCTCTATTTATCTTGATCTTATATGATTGTAGTTGATTTTATTTATTTTGAATGTGAAGCATTTTGTGACTACTGTCTGTGACAGGCGCTATGATATAGACTTTACTTATTTACTTATTTTATATAAATTTGTCACAAACCTTAATGGATTTCTTCTTCTGTCTGTTTCCTAGGTTGAGACCACACAGGCCGGCCTGAGTCCAGAGCAGCAGGCCAGCCACAAGATCGTTGTTCAGCCATACGTCACCTTTAACAATCGAAAGCAGAACTACCTATACATATCCACTGGGACCAACACGGTGTCTGTTGGGGACAGACTGTCCCTGAAACTGTCCATCAAGACAGCAGAACAGAGCGACAGAGACTTCATCAAACAAATCACCTACATGGTGAGACAGGCACTTCACTTTTTCAGCACAGAACATTACATTTACATCACTGAAATACAAAATTAGAAAGAAAAATAATGACCTCCTTCCAAAAACTGTTTTTGTGTCTCTCAGGTGCTCAGTAAAGGCAAAATCATCCTTGCTGAACGCATTGATGTGTCCAATCAGCTGGTCACCAGTGTCGAGCTGACGGTCACCCCGGAGATGATGCCATCTTTCCGTTTCGTGGCGTTCTATAGCATTCCCTGGACCAGGCGTGAAGAGGTGGTGGCTGACTCCGTGTGGATTGATGTGGCAGATTCCTGCATTGGAGCGGTGAGTGATCAGCTCAGCCTCAGTAGTTGCTTGAGGTACTTTCATAGTTTGTTCCATAAAAAAGCAGCCAATTTAAATACAGAAGCTCACAATGTGTGTCTTTCAAGAAGTGTTAAAAGTGTTCTTATTCAAGACACCGACTGTGGGTTTGTTCACACTGCGAGGCTTAAGGATATGGATGTTGATAATCTATTTTCCTTTTATTGTCTACAAAGATCATGTGCAGAGCCAAACCAACAATGAATTAATCTACTTCAATAATATCTACTTTCATTCCTCTGTGCCCAGACAAAAACATGTCCATTAGTCACACCTATGCACTGGATGACACTGGAGTGACATATTGGTCATGTTGTTTTGCTTAGAGGTTGTGTTGGAATAATTGTATATACGTTATCTCATATGTTGTCTTTATACTTTTTAAAGATGTTATTATCTTGTGCAAGAGTTGTGTGTGTGTGTTTTGAAGTGTTTTTCAGGAAGTTACACCTGGCTGACGTAACTGCAGGTCGATGACTCAACCACGATATCAAAAGAGGAACTACAGCCCAACCGCGATATCAAAAGAGGAACTGCAGCCTGACCGCAATATTGACCGAAACCTAATAATAACTATTTTCCAGGGCGATGTCGAGAAAGAGAACGTCATGGCTAGAATGTTCATGTGTATATGCAAACATATTATCATTACTACATTGTTTCAGTGTGAAATCCCCTCGTTAGAGCAACAACTGTAATGTAACTAGGAAACTCCCTTGTTGTGGAATAAAAAGAGAGGGTTCGGACAGATACGTTTCAGAGCGGGTTGGAGGTAACTGGAGCGTATCTCTGTCCGTTCTCCTTGCAAGTAAAAAACTCTAACGCTGTGTCTTGTCTTCCCTTGTCTGATATTTATGATGTTTTAGGTTGACTGAACCTGACATTTACTTGGTCCTTCGAGCCGGATACCAACAGACCTGAGGATTCCAGCGGGTGTGGTGGACTCCAGGAAGACCATGGCCATGGCAAGCTCCGTAGTGTGAGCTTTTAAGATCCTTTACAGGACTGGATATCGGCCCACCTGTTGGAATCTCAAAGGTTGACGGTAATCCGAGAGGGGAAAGACGACAGCGGTGAGTTGAGTTTGTTTAAACAGAGCGAATGACTGAGGGTCATTGCGCGTAGAAAACCCTGTGAATCCTAGGCAATGGCAGGTAACAATGGACGACGGAGTCCGATAAATTCCGTGTAAAAATAAATGGACAACAGAGTCCAATAAATTCTGTGGAATTAGTGGACGGACTGTAAATTCCGTGAAAACAAACTGTGTGATTGTGAGTGTGTGAGGAGATTAAAATACCACTAGGTATCTTGTCTCATACAAAACAGTAGGATTGTAAACAGCAAACCTTTTGTGGATGCAAAGGCAAGAATTCTCCACTCGAAAGAGTTGAAGTGAGAATTACCACAAAAGGGAGTTTTATTGCTGTCCTACTGACGAAAAAACAGTTTTTAGAACACCCTAGGTGTTAACAAACTGGACCAAATTTCCTAAAATGGGGAAAGGGGCGAGTAAAGAAAAAACTAAAGAAGAATTATATTCAAAAGATTGGAAATATGTTGAAGCCCAGGATCCTGATAAAATTAAACACTTGAACAAATGGATAAAAAAGTATGGATTCGACGGTCGACTGAATACAGAAAAAATAACCACCTTACAAGATTCTATAAGAATAAAAACAAATGGAGATCCTAAAAAGATGAAGAAAGAGGGGTATGATCATACAGAGTTTTGGAAGAACGAGGCAGAGAAAAGGAAAGAAGGAGACAGGAAGTATAAGAAAGAAAAGCGAGAACAAAAGGAAAAAGAGAAAGACAAGCAAGTTATGTTCCACAGGAAAGAAGATGATGAGACAGGGCCAGTAAGTAGAAAAGAAGTTAGAGATGAGGTAGATGGCGAAGTTGAAGTACAACCATTGTATCCTGAAATACCTGGTACACAAAGTGATCCACCTCCTACTTACAAGGAAGAGTCTAACAAAATGAAAACTAGACAGGACGGACCAGCAGAGTGGAACTGGTCAACCAAAGTAGGAAAATTAACCTCACCACTTAAAAATATGTGGCCACCACATTCTCCATCTGCACCTAATGCAAATGATACTACAGAATTTCCAATTTACCCGATGATTGAAGTAGCAAACCCTAATGCAGAGGCTGAAGATCATACTATCCTGGTCTATAGGACCTGGACTATAGAGGATGTTAAAAAGGCTGTAGCTGGAGTAACTCCGTATAAAGATGATGTTGCTCAGTTCTGTGTTGACATGGAAAGTCTTAGACGCTCCTATCATCTGAATGGTGAAGAGGTGCAACAGACTTGGATGACTGTTTTGGGGCCAGATTGGCACTATGTGAGAGGAACGTGGAATCCTATAGGGGTTCCAGCAGGGGCTCCACCCATTGCGCGAGTGTTAGCTCATGATTCCAGAGAGCTGACTACTCGAGTTGAACGACTCATCGAGAGAGTTACTCAACGCTTTAGGCGTAGAGCTAACTATGTTGAAATAGGAAGAGTTAAACAAAAGGAAGATGAACCTTTTGAGGAGTTCAAAATTAGAATGACCACTGCTTTCAAGACCCATAGTGGGTTACAGGAAGATAATGAGGTAAATGGAGCATTCCAACAACAGCTAAAAAATGCTCTCCATGCAGGGTCTAGAGATGCAATCCGTAGCTGGGTCACCAAACATTACATAGGACTTTCAACAGGGAACCTTGATGAATATGTTAATCATGCCTTGCATGCAGAGAAAGTTGTGAAAGAAAAGAATAAGAGTAAGAAAGATGTAGGGACCTTTTACCATGGAGAGGAAGAAGTTTTCTACCAGAGAGGCGGAGGTAGAGGAGGTGCTAGAGGAAGAGGTATGAACTACAGAGGCAGAGGAGGAGGAGCAGGAAGAGGGAATTACAGACAGAACCGTAATCCTTTTGGTTGTTGGAATTGCGGCAAAGAGGGCCACATTGCTAGAGACTGTCCAGAAAGAAATCACACCTCAGCATGACTAGGCCAGAGAATTGCTGTACCAATGCCAAGTGTTAAGGAACCAAAATCAGATTTTAATCAGAAAAATGATTATGATAAAATAAACGGAGATCTCCTAAACTTACAAGATCTACTCTCATTGGACGATGTAAAGCCTGAGATAACATTATTGGTAAATGGAAAGCCCATCATATTCTTGTGTGATACTGGGGCTTGTAGAACCACCTGTAAGGAAGAGATACCACAGGCTAGATCAAATGGCTCTTTTGTGATGGTAAGGTCAGCAAGTGGAAAGTTAACTGATGTTGAGGAGTCTAAACCAGTATGGTTAAGAGATCCCTTTGGATCGTCTTGCCACCTGTCCATTCTGATGTTTCCAGAATGCCCAGTTAACCTTCTAGGGCGAGATGGTTTGTTGTCATTGGGGCTTGCATTGGTGCCCACGTCTGAGGGGCGAATTGCAGTAAAAAGAAAGGAAGAGTTACAAAAGGGAGACTTCTATGTTCTCCAAGGGACAGGACAACCGTATTACTATTATTCTCTCGACGTACCAAACAAACCACCTCACAAGACGGCAGACGCACTTATGACTGAAGGAAGAAATGCCATATCAAAACCACATGACCAAATGAGTAAAGATAATTTACACATCACCCTTTGGTACAAAGCAACACCCGGTCCAGACAAAGAGTACGAGTCCAAATTGGCTAAAATGACACCTACAAAAGTAACCGTGACACATTTGTATGGGGACGGGGAAAGCACAGCAGTTGCAGCAGTCTCCTTAAGAGCATATGAAATGACAAGCATCAACAGGTCATGGTACCCACCTCATATCTCTCTGTACAAACAGAAAAATGAAGGTTGGAAGGATTTGGGGAAAATAGTTCAACAAGGGGAAAATGCAACTGACTGGGTAGCTACATCAGTAAACACATGGACTAGTGCATCCACAGGCCTGTTCAAAAAGGCCCTATTTTGGCAAGTCCAAGTACAGGAGGGAATACATTTATGTCCATCAAAACAGTGACATGTAATGCTGACCGAAACAGAAGAAGATCTGTTAAAGGATGTTCCTGATAAACTATGGTCTAAAGGACCAACAGACGTCGGCTTAGTAAATAGAGCCTTACCTGTACAAATTAGACCAAAGACTGAATACAGACCCTGTGTTAGACAGTATCCACTAAAGCAAGACGCTCTTGAAGGAATTAAGCCAGTAATTGAAGACTTAAAAGCAGCAGGAGTCATAATAAAGTGTAACGACTCACCCTGCAACACCCCAATATTCCCAGTCAAGAAACAGGCACCATCTGTAGGATGGCGCATGGTTCAAGACCTACAAGCAGTAAACAATGCCGTAATTCAGAGAGCTCCATGTGTTCCAGATCCCTATACATTGCTAAACTCTTTAAGACCAGATGCTAAAGTATTTACCATTGTAGACATCAGTAATGCGTTCTTCTCTGTACCTGTAGACACAGACAGCCAATTTTGGTTTGCATTTACCTTTGGAGGTCAAAGATACACCTACACCAGGTTGCCTCAAGGCTATTGTGAAAGCCCAACTATTTACTCTCAAGTAATGAGCGCTAGTATGGCAAAATTCCAACCTCCAGGAGGCAGTCAGGTCCTGATATACGTAGACGACGTATTATTAGCCTCACCTGATTTAGAGACATGTAAAGAAGATACTTTAGCATTACTAAAACACCTAGCTGAAGAAGGCCATAAAGTGAGCAAAAATAAACTTCAAATGTGTAAAATGCAGGTAAAATACCTAGGACATAACTTAAGTGCAGGAGGAAGAACAATTGTAGAAGACCGAAAGACTGTAATCCTTCAAGCCCCAAAACCTTTGACTAAGAAACAGATGATGTCATTTCTGGGTCTGACTAACTATTGCAGAAATTGGGTGCCTAATTATGCTGAAATAACGGCACCATTAAACAAACTAATGTATGAGGAAGACCTTAAAATGACATCTCCACTTAAATGGACTGAAGAAGCTGAAGAAGCTTTCTGTAAAATAAAACAAGTTCTAGTGTCCAGTACAGCACTAGCATTACCAGATTATGACAAACCATTTGTCCAAATGGTTGATTGTAAAGGTCATTTTATGACCTCTGTGTTGGCACAACAACATGGAGATAAACTGAAACCCATAGCGTATTTCTCGTCTAAACTGGACAGTGTCGCTTGTGCATTACCTCACTGCGTAAGAGCAGTAATTGCAGCCTCTATGGCTGTAGAGACAAGTGCTACAATAGTGCTGTTTCATCCTTTGACCTTAAAAGTTCCACATGCTGTTTCTGCACTACTGCTACAAACAAATATGACATTTTTGTCTCCTGCAAGACATTTATCTTGCATGTCCACCCTGCTCTCGCAACCACACCTTACTATTGAAAGGTGCATAACCTTAAATCCAGCCACTCTGTTACCATTACCAGAGGATGGTATGAAACATGATTGCCAAGAATTAGCTGAACAAATGGCAAAAAGTAGAGCTGATTTAAAAGACCAACCTTTGGAAGCAGGGGAAGTTTTGTTTGTAGATGGATCCTCAAAAAAGAATGAACAAGGCAAAACTCAAACAGGATATGCAGTAGTGACGCAAACCACGGTGTTAAAAGCAGAACAGTTACCCTCACACTATTCTGCACAAGCTGCTGAACTAATAGCCTTAACTGAAGCATGTAAATTAATGAAGGATAAAGAAACAACTGTTTATACCGATAGTCAATATGCATTTTCTACAGTACATACATTTGCACAATATTGGAAAAATAGAGGTATGATAACCTCCACTGGAAAGCCTGTAACACATGCTGCGCTTCTATCTGACCTATTGCAGTCAGTACAACTGCCAAAAAAGATAGCTATATGCAAATGTGCAGCACACACATCAGGCACTGATAAAGTCTCTCTAGGCAACGCATTTGCAGATGAAACCGCTAAAGCAGCCGCGGCAGGACAAGTTAATGTGTTAACCTTAGATAAACACACTAACCTAGACGATACCACGTTAAAAGACATGCAACAACAAAGCCCACAATCTGAAAAGGAGAAGTGGGAACAAAACGGAGCTAAACAAAAAAACGACATCTATATATGACCAAACAATAAACCTATCCTACCAAAAAACCTTTACAAATGGGCGGCAATATTGAGCCATGGTGTATCACATGTCTCAACAGGAGGGATGGTAGGACAGATACATCAATATTATACCACTTATGGATTCAACTCTTACTCAAAAAATTTTTGTAGAGCATGCCTAACGTGCGCTAAACATAATCCACAAGGAAATCTAAGACCACGCAGAGGACGTTTTCCTACTCCTCAGTATCCATTCCAAATTATCCACATGGACTTTATAGAGTTGAACCAGAGTGAAGGGAAAAAGTATTGCTTGGTCATAATAGATGCATTTTCAAAATGGATTGAACTCTTCCCAACTAAACATCCAGATGCCTTAACGGTAGCCAAAGCACTTTGTAAGGACATTATTCCAAGATATGGAATTCCTGAGAAAATATATAGTGATAATGGAGCTCACTTTGTCAACCAAGTGGTTAAAAAGATTGGTATAATGTTTCACATAGATCTAAAGAATCATTGTGCATATCACCCTCAAAGTGCAGGATTAGTGGAAAGGATGAATGGAACAATTAAAAATAGATTAAAGAAATGTATGGAAGAAACAGGAAGATCATGGACTCAGTGTATAGATCTGGTAAAACTGTACATTAATATCACAAGTACCTCCGGACTGACACCTTATGAGACTCTGTTTGGAAGACCTTATAGGTTACCTCAATTTAAGAATCAATGGGAAATCGACAATGAAGCAAATTTAGCTGATTATATGAGAAGCATACTGGAAAAGCAAAAACAGAAACAAACTGATGAAAATCCTTCTGTTTCCCAGCAGGAAATCCAATTAGTGGAACCAGGAGATTGGGTGCTAATAAGAAGCATAAAGAAGAAACACTGGCACTCACCAAAGTGGGAAGGACCGTATCAAGTACTAATAACAACCCCCACAGCATTAAAAATAGCGGAGAGATCAACCTGGATCCATTTGACACATTGTAAAAAGCTCATTTCAACTGAAAACTCCAACAGGGGAGGTGAGCCAAAATCTGATAATAAGGTGGACCCAGATATTTAGAGTCTGGGTAAACCTGAAAGTCAGTGAAGGTCTTACAAGACACCAAACCTAGTAGAGGAGAATTTCGGTCAAAATGACTCCTAGATGGTTGTGTGACGCCATCCGCTGCTGGATGGTGTCCCTTTTGGCAATCTTGATTGTACTGTTTGTCTGGTATTTATGGGAGCCACCTAAAAGTGAGATATCCACTGTTACTGGGAACCAGACTCAATACCAGAACAATACTGAAGACTTAGTTAGAACAAGACGTAGAGTGAGGGGAGCCCACAGACGAAAAGAGACCCTACTCGAAACTTTTAAAAATCCCTGTAATAACATTGGAAAACCAACCTCTGAGCCTTATATGTGCTATAATTCTACAACCTTTGTCAGTACAGTCTGGATTCCTATGACATCTTTTAAAATAGGCAGATACCCCGGAGATCAGTGGTATGACTGGACTTTCTACCTTGATGCTGTAGGCTACAAACAAGTGGGAAACGATTGGGGATGGGTGTTTGCTTCCACTGATAAAAATTGGCCATCCAACTCTATAGGATGGAGACCATTAGCACAAAACTGGTCTAAAATACTAGACGTAGAAAAACAAAGAGTTAACAACCAAGCATTCCTGAGGCTAAAATTTAATACTACTACAAGACCCCTACTAAAACAACCACCTTCGGTCCCAGGTTATCCCAAGCCACCGTGCTATAGTTTAGGTCTGTGCATATACAAAAAACATGCAACCGACCCATGCACATTTCTAGCTCTCTGTCCCAACATAACAGAGGCTGATAATGTAACTACCAGCCCGGGTACCCCTGGGCTGGCTCCTGGACCTAGATCCACATCCACCATACGAATGAGAATTCTTAATCATGAGTTGACTGTGGATGACTGGTTCCAAGTGACGACTGGTGTCTCTGGAACTAATAATAATTGGTTGCTGATGGCAGAGCAGGCTGCTAATATGACTAAAACTGATTGTGTTGTTTGCATGGGGCCCCGGCCCCTTCTGCAGGTCATCCCCGCTGCAATGCCGCAACAATGTGTTACTGATTTAATGAATAAGACAAATCCTAATCGAAACTGTAGTAACTGGGATTCAATTTTCCCTGTCACCACAGCTGAAAAGAAGAAACCATTGTTTTCTAAGAAAGTAGCTCAAGGAAATTTTACGTGCATTAAAAGGACTGGAGGTGGGAAGTCTCTAGGCAATCTTTCTGAAACCTGGTGCACCGAAGTAATAACTGTAAATGAAAACTTCAAACCGGTGTCTCGAGGAGACATCTGGTGGTGGTGTGGTGATGGAAGACTTTTCGACAAATTGCCTAGAAATGGGACTGGCTATTGTGCTCTAGTGACGTTACTGCTACCAATTTCTGTATTACCTATGACTGCGGAAGATCTAATGCTTAGAACTCTTAGTCTTGTACCACAGCAGTGGCATTTTAGGAAAAGATCCACGTCTTGGTTAAATACTCACGACCCGACATACATTGACGCTGTTGGCATTCCACGAGGCGTACCTAGCGAATACAAACTAGCTGATCAAGTTGCAGCTGGATTTGAATCCACCATTTGCTGGTGGTGTACTATAAATAAAAATGTAGACAGGATTAACTACATCCATTACAACGTTCAAAAGCTTGGAAATTGGACTCAGAGCGGTTTTGAGGCAGTACATGGTCAGTTGGCTGCAACTTCCCTTATGGCTTTTCAAAACAGGATTGCACTAGACATGCTGTTAGCCGAGAAGGGTGGAGTGTGTGCTATGTTTGGAGAACAGTGTTGCACCTTTATCCCTAATAACACAGCTGCAGATGGCAGTCTGACTAAAGCCATTGAAGGTCTGCGTACTCTAAATGGTAAAATGAAAGACCATTCTGGGGTTGATACCACTTTGTGGGATTCCTGGATGAATGCCTTCGGGAAGTATAGAGCTCTGGTGTCTTCTATCCTGGTTTCAATTGCAGTATTTGCAGGGATTTTGACCTTGTGTGGATGTTGTTGTATACCTTGTCTGCGCTCTCTGATTAATAGATTGATTACTACCGCTATTTCACCTGTGGAAAATCGATTTGCTCAAATGTATCCTTTGCTGGGACGTGACCCTGATGACGACTCTAATGATGTTGATCCTGGCTGGTAAATATGGGAGGAAACAAAACTCTGAGTGTAAATGTATTTGTGCTCATAAAAATGAACTTACAACTGAAAATCTTTCGAAGTGGTTGACATAAGTGATATGAGAATTTGGGCAAATATGTGATAAACAGGAGGGAAATGTTGGAATAATTGTATATACGTTATCTCATATGTTGTCTTTATACTTTTTAAAGATGTTATTATCTTGTGCAAGAGTTGTGTGTGTGTGTTTTGAAGTGTTTTTCAGGAAGTTACACCTGGCTGACGTAACTGCAGGTCGATGACTCAACCACGATATCAAAAGAGGAACTACAGCCCAACCGCGATATCAAAAGAGGAACTGCAGCCTGACCGCAATATTGACCGAAACCTAATAATAACTATTTTCCAGGGCGATGTCGAGAAAGAGAACGTCATGGCTAGAATGTTCATGTGTATATGCAAACATATTATCATTACTACATTGTTTCAGTGTGAAATCCCCTCGTTAGAGCAACAACTGTAATGTAACTAGGAAACTCCCTTGTTGTGGAATAAAAAGAGAGGGTTCGGACAGATACGTTTCAGAGCGGGTTGGAGGTAACTGGAGCGTATCTCTGTCCGTTCTCCTTGCAAGTAAAAAACTCTAACGCTGTGTCTTGTCTTCCCTTGTCTGATATTTATGATGTTTTAGGTTGACTGAACCTGACAGGTTGAAAGTGTTTTCAGTCTCTGGAGAGCAGTTCTGTGTGACGCAGATGCCACTGAGCATGTGCAAGAATGTGGTTCTGTTTATAGAGTTTCATTAACATGTTGTGCTACATATCATAAACTCTTGACTTTGTACTATATTATAAATGTATTAAAGAAAAGTATAAAGTTAAATGGTTATGAGGTGTCCTTTTTAACTGCATAACTTTTTAAATTTGGCCAATACTCGTCTGGTTCTGTTCTTTCTTCATTGTGATTTTTTTCTATGATGATCTTGTATTTGTTGCTGTTTCAATGCCATTTTTATGCCTTTTCTCTTACAGCTTAAAGTTGGGCCGGATGGCAGACATCGTGACTACCAGCCAGGGAAGAACTTACGTTTACAGATCAAAGGTGACCCAGGGGCAAAAGTCAGCCTGGTGGCTGTGGACAATGCTGTGTATCTTCTCAATAAGGACAGACTCACACAGAGAAAGGTGTGTATTTATTTGTATCTGAGGACATGGAGTGAGGAGTATTTTTAATATATCCATCACAGTGAGCTAAAATTAACAATAGCAACAATATATTATCAGAATTTATCTAAAAATGTAGATACATCTAAAAGAGATTCAAACAGAGATATTCATGGCAAAATGTAAAATCTGTAACTCTTTTATGATGCATATCTAAAAGTTCTGTGGGCATAAAAGCAAAGATGACAAATGACAATCCAAATCGTCATCTTAGTCTCTCAGCTTGCTTCCAAAGTTTTCCCATGTGTGTTAATAGCGAACATTAGTTTTGACATAATGGAAAACGTAATGGTGTCACAAGTCGTAACCATCGTTAGTGTTCTTTTTTTATTAAAGTGCCTTACTGAAAATCAAATGCAGAACGACAAAAGCCTCATGTCTCCTTTTCTTCAACGGGACTGTTTGCGTAGATTTGGGACGTGGTGGAGCACGGAGACATCGGCTGCACCCAAGGGGGAGGCCGAGATGCAGCAAAGGTGTTCACAGACGCAGGACTACTCTACACCTCTAGCGCTGGGTTTAAAACCATAGTCAGACAAGGTACTTGAAGCTGCTCCTGTGTTGAGACAATTTCATGTTACTCTGACACTATGGATAGCAATACAAAAAAAAACAAGATAGGGTTGAGCTGACATTGCTTTGCTCACCAATATTCAGCTTGTCTGTTTAGTTCACATTTGATGAGCAGCTCTGATGACACATTCTTGCGCCTTAACTTCTCAAACTGACTGACTCACACGATTACTCCACCACACCACATGTTGTGATTTTAGCAAACTCTAGCAGATTCTTTCTGTATGTTGTGCAATGTTTGTTGCACTTGTATTGAGTATCGGTTCAAATTAAGAACATCTGTAGACATCTGTATGTAGGAAAGGTGCAAAGCCTGTCTGGAAAATATTGAACCAGACTTAAGTGATAAGGGAGTGAGACTAGACGGTTTTGTGTTCTATCTGTGTTTTTGTCAGTACACTTGTATGTACATAGTTATACCAATTTAAATATCCCTCTCTCCCTGTGTGGCATCTGAAGGCCATGTTTACACTGTGTGTTTACTAAAAGTGAAGCAAAACTAGAGCTGCTATGGAGCGAGTTTCCAGTCTGATCTCTCAGTAACTCTGTTTGTGATACTGCCATGCTTTTATCTACACTCACTGAACACTTTATTAGGAACACTTATGTAATCTGATACAATTCAAATTAGCTATGAGTTCTAGTTTTACGAAGCTCATACATCTTCAGCTTTTGTCGACATTGTCAGAAAGGTGGTAATTCTAATTGACCTTCATTAATGAGCCGGGTGGCAGTTGTGTACTGGAGTGCTTTGTATAGAAAAAATGTTACTGATATGTTGCTATATATAGCAATATATTTGTATAGCTATATATATTTTGTCAGGAGGGAGTAGACACTGAAAATAATCTGTTAAAAAAAAAAGTCTTGAATAGGAATCAGATCAGGGAAAGGGTATTGATCAATCATTTGATAAATAAGTAATGGTTTAAATTTAATCTTTCTTCGCTTCAGCCCTGCATTGTCCAAGCAGTGCCAGAAGGAGGCGCTCTGCTGAACTGTTACAGCGGAAAGCCCAGCTAGGTGAGTGCTCTCTTATCACAGAGGGTTTGCTGAGCCCAGAAAAGCTGGCATTGCTTAGTCCTGACTGGTGATTAAAATAACTTTTAACAACACTGTTTTAATCTTCAACTTCTCCTCCTTGGCTTTATTTTTTCACCCACTAGTTACTTATTGTTCAACAACTTGTTCTGAAATTCTTGCTGAACAGTCAGAGATTGTTTTATTGAATTCAGCTTCCTGCTGTCACTATAAATGTGGTCTTTGAGAACGCAGAGACTGAACCATACAGTAAATTTCCTCTAGGAACCAAAACAATTTCCTAAAAGAGACAAAAAAGCTGCATAAAGTTGGCAAGTTTATTGTAATGATCTGTGGGTTCATCACAACTAGGTATAAATTAATTTAGCATTACACAGCCTTTTTAATTATTTGTTAAAATACTTTTACCCCTCGTCTCCTCTCTGCCTCCAGAGAGCCACTACAAGGATAAGCTGCAGCATCGTTGCTGTAAGGATGGCCTGAGGAAAGTCCCCATGCCGTACTCGTGCACACGACGCTCCCTCTACATCACTGAGGGCTGGGAGTGCATCCGGGCTTTTCGCTACTGCTGCGCCACCTACCGGGACGAGGTGTTTGATACCGAGATTCCGACCACAACAGCACCCATTACCACAGCTGCCCCCACCACCACTTCTCCACCCAGGACCTTTTTTCCAGTCTTTGCTCGAGAGAGGATAACCCTCCAACGGAGCGACTTTGGTAATTATCTCCACCAGTCTTTTCAGTCCTGTCTGTTTGTTACTTCGGGGAAACATTTTGAAAACTTTTAAAACACTGCTTTGAAATTCAGTGAAAATATGTGGTTGTATATCAAAGTTTTAAGTACTTACTGCTGGGGAAAAACTCTTTAGAATCAACTTTTTTGCATGTTTCAGTGAAGTTATCCACTCGCTTTACAGGGATTATAAAACTTGTTTATCAGGCGCACCATATGTAGTGGCTTAGTAGTGAAGAGCAACATTAAGTATTGCATATGTAACAAATTAATTAAGTCCACCACAAACTCTTAAGCAACAAATTTACCTCAGTTATAGTAAAAGTGAAACAAACAAGTGAAAGGGAAGTGAAACAAGTTTAAACCGCAGAGAGTAGAGGACTAGGAGTATTATTCTCATTGTGGTTCAGTGTTTCTTTTTGATGAAACTAATGTCTCTTTAATGTGGGCCCAAAAAATAACAAGTTTCTCTGGAGAGTTTGCTGATTGATTTTGTTGACAGATGAAAAGTCAGGGAATCATCAAAGTACACATAGTTAATGCTGAAGGAGATATGAATACCAAATCTCATGGGAATCCATCCAATAGTTGTAGACATTTCACCAAAAACCACAAATGTCAACTTCATGGTGGTTCCACATAAAAAGTCAGGGGATCCTAAAAGTCATTAAGATACATCCTCTGGTTGCCATTAATGCATGTATCAAATTTCATGCCAATCCATCCAGTGGTGGTTGAGATATTTTAGTTTAGGCCAAAGTGGAGGACCAACTACCAATCTGGCATTGACGTCCTTAGAGCCATAGCTAGCGTGAGCAAAAATCTGAATCAGCTCATCAATTCTTCTGATTACATTTGTCTGCATGGATTCTGACATATAGATTTACATTTATGTGTTAGAGCTGTGTGTTAAGAGGTCAACATTTTCTAATCGTATATGAATGTGTTCATATAGATTGGGGATCTTCTGGGTCATCTAACGTGCAATTTACAAAAGTAAACAAAGCGTCGGAAGAACATATTCCGATCATGTCAAGGGGTGTGATGATGGAGGAGGAGGAAGAGGAGGAGGAAGAGGAGGAGGAGGAAGAGTGGGAGTACCTAGATGAAACTCAGGTGTATCTGCGCTCCAAGTTCTTCGAGTCTTGGCTGTGGATTGGTGTTGATCTGCCCAATGAGGCTGGCAAAGACGGGTGAGTGACATGTTTGAGGTTAAAAAGGTTAAAAGGATGTTAAAAAAAAGTCTCATTGGTGTACTTAAACCACAATTGGTGAAACAGCATAATTCCTTGGATTGAGACTGGTAGATTTTAGGGTTCACACTTTCCATTTAAAGACATCATGAGAAGCTTTAATTCCCAAATGTTTGCCAACTTCCATTATCTAGTTGAGTATCTGGACAACTAAACATGTGACTGTTATAATGAATGTATGTCTCAAACATTGGAACTAAAACAACCCTCCAAAAACAACTGGATCCTGAGAAGGTTTGTCCAGCCAGTGATACTTCACAAACTGTGTTTGAATGATGAACGGACAGGTTGGGGTCAGCCTCTCACCCTGTTTCAGTTCAGGGACAAAACAAGTAGCACCGTGAATCCCCAGGGTTGCATCATGTTGTGTTTGCTCAGTGATAACGGCTGAATAAACAGCTCAGAATCAACTATGCTGACCCACATCTGTTTCTGTTTGTGGTGTTGCATGTTTGTACTGTGTGTGTTGGTCTGTGTAATGCATATACATGTCCTGTACTGATGCAGATGCCTGTATGTGTGTCATGTCCTTGTTTGCATTGTGACATGCACCAGTCAACTTGAACACTAATGCTGCTGTCATCGTTTACCACCATTGTTGTTTTACATGCAGGCTGCTAAATTGATGCAAAACATATGTAGAATTACTCTTTCTTGAATCTTTAAACCACTTTATTTTCTTCCCTTAGTTATACAATGAATCACCATTCATGCAGTTATGGCCAAATTTGTTTGTAATGGTTAACCTCGTGTAGAGGATTCCATGATGTCTTAGGCTGAACGTGTTTATTGAAGTCCGAGGACAATCAAAGTATTATCAATACACCCCTCTGATGCACGATGCCACCGAGATTCTGAGGAAACTGTCTTCCGTGGATAGTTTTTAAGCCTTCACAGATAGTACCACGAATACTCTATGCCCATAAATGATCATACACAATGCATCTACAGTAATGGAATTAGCCTATTGGTTCGTTATTCTACAGAAAAGGAAACACAGTTACCCATCTGTGGGTTTAGGGAGTCATAGTCTCTGATCTTGGGTGTCACAGCAATGCTGCACCACCGTTATCAAAGTGACTCCTGCATTCCCCAAAACACCACAGACAGTTGCCTTCACCATCTCAAGGAGAGAGAGAGTATGTCTCTCTGCCAAGATGATAGTTTGGCCTTTACTGTGATGTCAAGGCCCATGCTTGACCCTAAATATGGAAAATTCCCAAACACATACTATATCGGCCTTATGTGACTTCTATTATGAAGGAGCTGTGGTCTAGAATAAAGGTGCAACAATTAGTCGATAGGTCATCTGTGACAATCGATTTAGTCTTTGTTCAGGCATAAATGCTGAACAGCTCCAGCTTCTCAAATGGGGGAACTTATTGCTTTTACTTACCTTATAGAAAATTCAGTATTTTGGGTTTTTTTTGACAAATGGTCAAAACAAGACAAAACCAGACATTTGATGACATCACTGGGAACCCAAGAATCTTTTCATTTACATTTATGTACAATTTTCTGTCTTTTCTGATGTTTTTAAAGGCTCAACAATTTATCAAGTAAATAAATATCAGATCAATTGAAAATTTGAATAATTGTTAGTTACAGACGTATTTTTGACCATTGATCTGCTGGTGCTGAATTTAGGCACACTGGCATGAAGGTGATCATCGTATTGGACACACTTATCATACGTCTATTACAGTATAATATAAACATTCCACTATAACAGTTACATAATATCACTTCATTGAATATACAAAAGTCTAAGGAGACTGTGTTAGTAAAATAAGAGTAATTTATTACCCATGTAGTATTTATTACAGCATACATTGCATCACCAGTATCACAACCCTATATATAGATAGTTCATTGCCCTACATAACAACAGTTTCTTATATTTATTAGGCTTGAGATCTGTTGTATCTCTATATCTGTACTGAGCTGAAAATGTGCCCTTTGTTCTGTTTAAACATGGATTGAGATTTAACTACAATCAGAGTCCAGTTCCTCGTATGTCAGAATAATTGTTGACTCTTATTCTGATTCAACAGGTTCGCGACTCAAAACGTGGATCGCCCCTTACCTGACAGCATCACGGAGTGGGGAGTTCTGGCTGTCAGTGCATCACCTCAAACAGGTGGGAGGAGGAGGGGTGTGGGAGCTAAGATGCCTTGTTGTACTGTGACACAAGTGGGAGAGAAGGGAAAGCTTTATGAGTTAACATTATCGTCATTATTTAGAACTGCAATACAATTTACTGATGATTTTTTTGTTTCTTTTAACATCTTTATTTAAATTGGATTAGTTAGACTTAGTTGTTTCGACAAATACACATAAACATTCAATAACTATGCATTAAAATAATAAATATTGAATCCACATTCCTTCTACTCTATTCTGAACCAGTTTTGAGCACTATCCATTAATTCAAACAATATAATTATCATAATGTTAGTATTATCTTTTAAAATATGATTTATATTTCTTTATTGTTTAATGAGTAAGCATAAAGTAAGCACTGGCACCAATGATAGAAAATTACAGTATTACTCATTGACTCTAAAGTGGATAAAAGTTGATGGTTTAAATCTTGAAAAAACATTTTCTCGACTTCCCGCCCACATACAGGCGATCCCTCACTAACTTCTGAATGTCTGCAGGTTTCTGTGTTGCCGAGCCTTACAATGTCAGAGCATGGAAGCGTTTCTTCGTGGACCTGAGGCTGCCGTATTCAGTGGCAAGGAATGAACAGGTCGTGATTAAAGCAGTTGTCCATAACTACGGCTATGACGACCTGCATGTAAGAAAATCACCTTCATCACCTGACTTTCTCTTTGTTCAGCCTGGGCAAATAAAGCATTTCTACAGGATTTGTGTCACTGCTGACGTAGTGTGATTGGTTTCTGCTCAGGTGAGGGTGGTGCTGATGAAGACAGATAACATGTGCAGCGTCGCCTTCAAGGACAGACACACACAGGACATTTTGGTGCCGGCCGGCTCTTCTATTGCGGTGCCTTACACCATCGTACCACTGGTGGTGGGCAAGCTTCCTCTGGAGGTGATGGTGGCAGACAGGGACATGATGGGAACAGACCGCATCCAGAAATTGCTACGTGTGGTGGTGAGTTAGTTTTAAAGATGATGCAGCTCAGTTTTTCTCCTCCTTAGGGTAACCAAGGTACCTTTTAGGTGTCTGTAATTGTTCCATCAATAGTTGAAAGCTGCCTAGATAGTAGATTTGATAATCTGGAATATATCAGCTTTTTATAAATCCCAAGAACCTGTATTTTACCAAAATATCACAAATTTTAAATTTACCACAGAGGACTTTATAACCTGTACAGGGTACAACAGGACTTAATTTGGATTAACTCCCCCAAAATCCCTTATACTGGGGAAAAATGAAAGACATCTCAGAAACAACAACACAGGAGGGACATGACATGCATAAGATGTTGTGTGTACGGGATAGACCAAGTTAGGAAAAGTGCCCGACAAAATTATACATAAATTGATCATATATGTGAAGTAGGAATGTGCATGGGCCCATTTTTTCAGGGTCGACTAGTCGGTGGGAACAGACGACTAATCGAAAATAGGCATGCCAATGTTCACAGGAGCTACATAATGCATCAAAAATAACTTTCAATATTCATAACAAACAACAAGCTTTAACTGCACAGACAAGTATTTATTTAAAATGATAATCAGCCTTAATTTTTTTACAGAAACAAATTATTTCAATGAAAAAAAACGTCTTACAGACCCCTAAAAATATAAGAGCGCTGATTTTTTTTCTCCCCGTCATAAACAACGCTGAGCAGATCCTTTACAATCATGTTACCAATGAGTGACATAACGTTAGTTTTCTCTCTGAGACTTTTGTCACACTTTCGACTAGCTGTTACAAATGTTGACGGACTAGTTTGGTGATTACCGTCATGTCCGTCTCCCTCAGTAACCATCACAGCAGACAGCAGCGTTTTCACGAGTCAGCCGTTTTTCCATGCTGGACTTTTGTGTGGCTTCGTCTGCATCATGTTCCCTTCAGTCAGCTAACTAGCACTAACTTATGACTCATTCAAAGTGGCTGAGGGCAGCAGTAAAAATTCACTCCGTGTGAGACTCTACTCCAAATTAAGGTGCAGGTGGTTTAGACATCCCCCTAGTGGCTGAAAGTAAGAATTGCTTTGTAGTAGTTGTCAATGAACCCTTCATAGCAGACTGCACAGCTCAATTCTTGAGTAAGGTTTTTTAAATGAAAAAAACAAACAAAAAAAACGACTTTTAGTTTTGGATATCAAATACGTTTTTTTTTTTTGAAAGACCACCACCTAATGGTTTTAAGTTGTTATGTCCGGACTCATCCGAAGGTCGCCTTTATACCCTGCAAACGACTATTCGATTATTCGGTTTTAATGACACATCCCTAATGTGAAGAATATGATCGGGAAGCATTTCCCCGGTACTCCAAAACAAACTGCTTTAGAGTGTGCAAAAATGAAAATTATAAAATGTGTTCAAAAGTTTGTTTGTTTGTTTTTACAAACATCTGATATAATCACAAAATCTTTGATCCAAACAGTTGGACGGAGTGCAGAAAATTAAAGTTTGGAGTGTGGTGTTGAACCCATCTGCTCAAGGAGGTGAGGAGACTGCAGCGATGCATAATTTACCTTTCGCATGAATTTACAAGAGAAAAGATACATTTCTGTAATGCATACTTTTAATGTTTCCATTTTTGTACAATTTACATTTAATCAAATTGGTCGATGACGGCTCAGATGCTTGTGTGTATAGATTTGGGTAGATTTTTGGGGGGGTTGAATGAGATATTCATGAAGCTTAATTTTTTCTTCTGTTTCTGTCCAATACAGGAACACAATCAGTTCGTGTGGGCAAGATCGAACTGGAGTCAGTTGTGCCAAACTCTGTGCCAGAGACATTCATCAATATCAGAGGTCAGTCACTACCAGAGCAGCGTTATGGTTTAAAAATGAACCTAGGTAGACTAACAGACTGATTTTTCTTGTTTCCTCTCCAGGGAACGTGTTGGCAGACAGCATTGAGAACTCTATCAGTGAGGACTCTTTGGCGTCTCTGATCAGGATGCCCGGTGGCTGTGTGGAGCAGAACTTGGCTAGCATCACTCTGCCGCTCATTGCCACCCTCTACCTGGAGCGAACCAACAACTGGGAGAGTGTTGGGGTGCAGCGCAGGGGCGAGGCTCTTGGATACATTAAGAAAGGTGAGAGAGAGGAAGAGGGAAGGATGGATTGATGGATAGAGAATATTCAACAACAAAAAAGACTTATTGATGGTTTGTCTAAATTAGTGGATTCAAAGAAAGATTAACAGAATGGGCTGTTGTATATATACTATATGGATGGATGGGTAACAGTGAAATAAACGTAGTGTAGTAAAAACTATATTTCCCTGTAGAGTCGACAAACAAAGTATCATAAAATGGAAATTCTCAAATATGTTTTCTTAAAATTGCACTTAGGTAAAATACTTGAGTAAATGTATGCAGTTTCTTTCCACCACTGAAGATGAATAAATTACCAGTTGGATGGATAAACAGTGAGAATGGATGAATGGCTTAGTAGACAATTAGTGGATGCCTTGTTGGTTAACTATGATGATGAATGGATGGATAATGTTTTTACTCCCCAATGAGATGAAAAACACAGATCCCATCTTTAAATTAATTTGTGATGTGTTTTTCAGGCTACGAGAACCAGTTGGCATACAGAAAGAGCGATGGCTCCTACCCCCCCTACAGGCGGGAAGGTGCAAGCACATGGTATTGTCAAAACATAACTTTTTACATATTGAAATAATCCACATGTCTTTATTTGATTATAAGCCTTTTTTCAGTGGCACCAAGCGTTTACAAGACACTCAGTGTTTATCAGTATGGCACGTTTATGTAATAGGTCTCGAAATATTCTTTATTGAATCTGTCTCTATTAATCTATTGACAGATTTCCAAAAAAAATGTGGTAGAAAGATATGTTACAGTTATTTAAGTTTTGCTGTTTTTCTGGGAATTCACAGCATCTGTTTGGGATTACATGTATGAGGTATTAAGATACTTGATTTAAGGGGAGCCAATATGATATTTAAGGGTATTTTTTCCTTTTTTAGTTGAGCAATTTAAAAGTTTTGGTAATCCGAATGTAGTGATGCAACTAATGATTATTTTCATCATTGATTAATGAAAACAATTTTTTCTATTCATGAATATAATTATTCAATTATTTTAAGTTCAATATCTAAAGATCTCAATTAACGATAACATAAGAGACAGAAAAGCAGTTAATCCCCCCAAATAATAATACTTTTGGTAATGTCATATTTACCGGGGAAAGTTTAGAATATTTTGACATCAGTATGTAGTTTGTTGTTTTATGATCTGTTAGATGATGTGTTTTTAAAAGTGACCAGCTGTAGGCTAATCACAGTCTAAATTTAATGTCAGGATCACAGCGTACGTGGTGAAGGTTTTCTCCATGGCTCACTCCATCATCGGCATCGACGAGCAGCAAGTGTGTGACCCTCTGCTCTACCTGGTGAAGAACAAAGCCAGAATGCAAAGGGGAGACTTTGTAGAGGACAACCCGGTTTACACCACGACCATGACTGTGAGACACTGATCGACACACACCTAAAAACACTGCTGATAACTGAATGAAGCTGTTTCCTCACTTTCATTTTAATAATATAACAGTCTCCTTTAAATAAACAATCAAACATGCACTATCCCTTAATATTAATAGTATCCTGGAAAACATTGTTAAAGGACAAGTACATTATGAAAATTAATTATAATAATTAGCTCCCTATAAATAATCACAAGAAAATTATATAAGGAGCTCTTATTTTTGGATTTTTTTTTTTTTTGCATGGGCAGTTTTGTCCTGTTTTTCTGAGAGTAATTGACCTACAGATTGATAGCAGGAATGTTTAAAAAGAAACTAAAACTTGTCAGTAATCATAACTATACTCTCTAATCAAAGAATCAGGTCTCCTTTCTTTGCATCAAACAATACAAACAATTTAATTCAGTAGACCAGAATCTACACAGGACAGGTGTCTTGAGTCCATTTTGGAGAGGCATTACAAGAAACTTAAGACATAATATAATAAATAATAACAACTGATATGCAGAAATTGAGCTGAAGTGGATGGTGCTGTTTGGTGCTGTTTTTTTAATTACATTTTTGGGTGGTCTCTAGGGTGGTCTCCGTGGTGATGACCCTGAGGCGACCCTTACAGCCTTCGTCGTCATAGCGCTTGCTGAGGCAAAGCAGACAGGAGTCCGCTGCACTGGTGCAGAAGTGGAGGTAAAGAACACAGAAAAAGCATCTTGTAGTGTTGATCAAGCAGTTGACTTTTATCTATACTTAACAGTTGCCTGTATAGTACTTGTATATGTCCTGTCATTTTGAGTCATGATAGAGTGGTGCTTGAAACTATAATCTTCTGTATCTGTGTGCTTTAAGGCTGTTATAAGTAGGGCAGGCACATACCTGGCGAAAGTGCTGGCGAGGACGGGGAGGAGACCGTACACAGTGGCCATTGTCTCATATGCGATGACTCTGCTTAAAAAACCCTTCAGCCCACAGTCTTTACTCGGAGCTGCAGCTGCAGGTATTCTGCTCTGTTTCATTTGTACATAGTAGAGAATCTCACCTGCAAAGACATCAAGTGACTTATTGTCACTTTAAAAACTTCTGTTATCTGTATTTTGATTTGATTTTTTTCAGTTCTTTTGTCTCAGTTTATTGATTTATTTAGTCAAATATTATGCTTCATGGTGTGGCCTAAACTCTTTGCATATGCCCATGAATGGCTGCCTGTCCCATGGCCTTTATTACAAACGTTATTTGTTGCTAAGGTTTTTTAATTTGTTGCTTGTGTTGTCTACTGTCACATTTCACATTGGATTTCAGCTCAAACCTGCATGCATACATTTGAAAACTAGAAAAATAAGTGAAATCAGACTGCTGCAGTTTGTTTCATAGTTTGTTGAGGTGGCCTCCAGAGCTGGTGGAAATGTCCACAGTTTCAGTTTTTCAAGAGCTGGCCGATCACAATGGAGTGGATTCATCGGTCTTAAAGAGACAGGAGCTAAAACAGTGTGTTTCAGACAGAGGCTGAACTGAGGTGCAGCATACAGGGCCAGTGTGACTTAAATAAAGAATTAGAAGTGTAAATCATGCAAATATATTCTAGCACAGCCCCAGATTAATAATATAAAACTTGAAATGTGCATATGTCCCCTCTAGGTTAAAGTTAATATATCTTCTACATACCTATATACTTTACTGTGTCCCCAAATCTACACCATATATAGTTCCCGAATTGTAGAGTTCAAGTGTACTCAATGCTCTCATCCAGAGATAGTGCAATAGACAAGAATTTAACAAGCATACAGAACATAGGTAGTTAAATCACTGCATATTAAACATGCCCAAAATAAGCAAATTGTGTTGTTGTCGTTAAATTCAGCAGGATACTTTATTTTGATGTTTTTTAAATATTCATTTTAAGAGTAACACTGTCACCTCACATCCTAAAAGTCCTGGCTTTGCATCTTCATTCTTCAGTGTTCCTCCAGTCTTGAGTAATTACATTCAGTCAGAATAGATAGAGGAATGGTGAATGATTCTGTCTCTCTCCTCCAGGTGGCAGCCACTGGCCTGACAGGCAGAACTCCTTGTTCACCCTGGAGGGGACCGGCTATGCCCTGCTAGCATTGGTGAAGATGGGCCGCATGCAGGAAGCTGAAGTACCCTTCAGATGGCTGAACAGCCAGCGGAGGAGAGGAGGGGGCTTCGGTTCTACTCAGGTACCATCGGGAGTGGGGGGGTCTCATAGCTGAGCTGTAATTTTCAAATCCATCAGTGTCATACTCATTTTTCAAATTTCACTCACCCGCTTCAGACCCAAGTCTGTTTTAGACCATTTAGACCTTTTAAAGTGATGCTCCCTAACAGTTCTGTTGATATTGCAGTGAATAATATGAATAAAGTTCATCCTTGACCTTTGAGAGAAGAATATGTAATGAAATATTCTAAAAATCTTCTCTTTAACCCTTTCAAAGTGTCTGGTGTTTTATGTAATTCAGTGTATTATATACCTGAAAAATTAAGGCACATCATTGGGGAAAAAGCATGTTAATCCAAAATTGTCATTAAGCAGTTCTGTTCAGTGGTTTGCAGCTTGGCCTGAAATGACCAAACGCAACAAAAGATATTAAAGGGACAGTTACCTCAACACCAACTCTATGACAAAACCTCTAACAGTTGAAAAACTCTGCTTGAATGAACGATATGAACTCTGTTCTGGGTGTATCTTAGTGCGGTTTTGGTCACAACATAAACTTCGTGCTCAAATTGAAATTTCAGGCCACATGAGACGGACTCTGATCGTACTCGTGGCTGCACAGAGAGGCCAACAAAAACACTTCTCCATATTGTGGTTTGTCATTCTGTGTGTAGGGCTTGTGGTAAGGCAGCAGGGGGAGACATCACATAAGAGATGACTAACAGATTGGTTCATGAAAGGTCTAAATGATGTTTTGTGTATTGAGTCAGAGAGTGGGTTTTAAGGACTTTTGGGGGATGTTGCTTTATCTCAGCATCACTCACCAAAATATTTATAATCTTGGACAGTCTGGCAGATTGTGTCTAAGGAGGGTTAGTATATGTTGCAACTCAGGATGAAGTCACAAGCCGGACTGTCAATCACAGTGTCCCTTATTTATTTTATGACAACAACTCTAAACTGAATTTTCTTCTTCTCTTGGCACTTTTACAAATGGTCTCTTATTGCCTCAACAGCATCACCTGGTGGCAGAATTCACATAGCACTCAACTCATAAATGAACCAAATGCACTACAAATGAACTGAATTACACAAAAAATAAATTGACACAAAACGTTATCAAGTTTTGAAAATTGTGTCTTTTTCTTTCCTCCCCTTTTTCCTTGACTGTCTGCCCTCTCTCAGTCCACCATGGTGGTACTCCAAGCGCTGTCAGAGTACCTGATCAACAAACCTCCTCCCAATGACCTCAGTCTGGATGTGGACGTGAGAGTGAGAGGCCGCCAGGAAATCCGTTACAATTTCAACCCTGAGACCGCCTACGTTGCTCGCTCCTCCAGGGTGAGAAAGATTTATTCTCAGTCAGAGAATTTAGGCTGAAAATCACAGAGAGTATCATGAAGTTTACAAGTCTTGTGTGCAATTATCCTCACTTAAGGTTCTTAAACTCTATACAGTTCATACCTGACTTTCAATGTCAAACAAACTTATAAGAAGAAACAAAATCAATCAGTGTGGTTGTGTTCAGATATATTTTGCCAAAAAAAATCGTGCTTTTGTTCCATAGTTGCCTCCTAATCTTGACCTGAGCGTGGAGGCACGAGGGAACGGAGAGGGAATACTAGAGGTATAACTAACTCTATGGAGGAGTATTGGTATCACTGTCAGTTTCACGACTCACTGAAAAACAATTAATAGTAATTCTATTATTGTATGTCTTTCTCTGTTACTTTGCATTTGATCCAAGGTTGTGACCTATTACAACCAGCTGCATGATGTGGATGAGAAAATGCCCTGCGAGCACTTTGAGCTCAATGTCACAATCGAGGAATCCAGCGGTAACTCCAATTATAAATGTTTGCTAATGCTTGGCTCTCTATAGTTATTTTCTATCCTCTTCGTAAATCAGTTGAGTGAAGTCAGTACCTTAAAGAGATGAATTTTAAACCAGAAAAATGAATACAAGGGCATTTTAAGGTGCATTTTGAATCACGTGATAAGATAATGTTAAAATTAACAGGAGATAACCTAAAATAAAAGATAATGTATATATTCTTAACCATTCTACATTAAATAATCCCTTTTTTTGTCCCAAATCAGAGAAGATTCCAGCAGATATAGAAAAGTCCTACCAGATCACCATCAAAGTGAGGTGAGTTACTGTATTGCCCTCAAACTATATGTGAGATTTGTATAACTTTCATTAAAACTGATTTAAAATCAACACAGTGCCTGTTGATGACTGTTGTTTTTCTTCAACAGGTCTTTAGGACCAAGAGATGTCAGGATGGTGGTCCTGGATATCAGTCTGCCTACCGGCTTCACCCCTGAAAACTCAGACCTGGAGATGGTAACCCTAACCCTTACTCTAACCCACTAAAAAGTGTCAAAATGCAGAGACTTTAGGTAGTTAATTCAAAGAAAAATATCTTCTGGGTAGCAGTAGACCTCTATCAGCAAGTGTTTAGCAAAAAAGACACTCATGTCTCAGTTTGTATGTCTCAAGTATAGAAGTAAAAAAAAGACATTAACAGGAAAAAAGGGAGACTTTTCTTCTTTAAAAGTTGAAAGCTTACAGTACTGTGATAATAACCTGTGACAGATATATTATATGTCCAGGCCAGTACTGATAATTGATTATCTGTCTGTATATGTGTTCGTCCAGTTGTCCAACTCAGTGGACCGTTACATCAATCACTTCCAGATCGTTGATAACCTGAGTGACAGAGGCTCTCTGATCATCCACCTGTTCAAGGTAACAACAAGCACAATTTGCACAAATTCAACATCATTATTCAATGAAAACTGGTCAGTTTTTGCACCTTTTTATGTTGCATTTATTTATGTTGCTTATGTTGTGTTGGGTATTTACCAAAAGGAAGGTATACTGAATTATCTGCAATTGTCTTTCCTAAACAAAACCCAGAACAAGTGGTTTTTTCAACAGTTGTTTTCAGATTTTACTGGATACTGTTACACTATAACAAGACCCCATGTTTTTCTGAAAATCAGATTTTAGGAGCCCTGTCAGTATTTCTACTGGCTCTGTAATGTTTCTGTGTCTCCTGTTGATCCTCTCCTCCTCTCAGGTGTCTCATAAAGAGCCAGAGATCCTGATGTTCAGGCTTCAGCAGAGCTTCAAAGTCGGACTCCTCCAGCCTTCTTCAGTCACTGTCTATGAGTATTATAACCCAGGTAGGAGAACAGAACCAGACCGCCACGTTACAGAAGAGCTCAGGCTGGGATTGTTTCTACTAACCCTAACCCTAACCCTAACCCTTTTTTTCTGCAGTTTGAAAATAATTTTGATATAAAAACAAAATATTCATTGATATTAGTGAGTATGCTTCAGAAACACTTCACATAGTGTCACCATAAGACTACAAGAACTAGTGTGCTCCCTAAACATCCTAATAGACACTAGAAAGCCAATCTAAGATAAAAAAAAGTCCTGAACACAGACTAATAATTCAGAATGTGTCCTGTTTATTAGGTTTTTTTTAATTTGTAAGTTAAAAAAACAAAATATTGCACCTTTCAATGTTTTGGTATCATGTATCCATTCTCTGTCTTGTTCTGTCAGACCACCGCTGCAGTCGTACATACACTCCCACTGAGGATACAGAGGCGCTCACTCAGATCTGCTCTGCTAACGCCTGCCGCTGCGTACAAGGTAAAGTGCGCATGTGTCTGCAACACTCCATTAGTGAGCACGTGTTTGTGTGTTTATGGTACCCGTTATTTTCACTTTCTGTTTGCTCACAATCTCCAGGTGACTGCTGCATCTCCAAACGTGACAATGAAAACTTCCCCAACAAAGAAAGAGAAGTATTTGCCTGCAAGACGTTACACCACGGTACGATACACTTTCTCACTCTCACTACTTTAACACGCATGCGTACACACAGAAGAAACTTGGTCAGAGAAAGTCCATAGTCCATTTTAAATAGAAATTAAAAAATCATTAGGTAATTGCTGGTCAAAAGCTTTTACAATATTATGTAAAAATGTAAAAATATATATTATATTTAATGGAAAAACGGTAATGATGATGCCTTGAACATTTTGTTACAAGCAGAAAACTAATGAAAGTCTAAAAGTAGGTTTAAATGTCTTTAAAATTAGTATAGTGTATCAATAGATGACTGGACATTGTAAGTGTTTCTTTGAATCACAGGCAAATTCAATATTGGGCTGCACCCTCTATGCATAGTTTGGATTAAGTGTGGTGCCACAAATGAGCAGACAGATAAATAGATGGATAGATTCTTTATCATCCTTCAAGGAAACTGGTAACCACAATCCATACAGAGCCATGCATGAATACATAGATGTAGTACACATCCACAACAGAACTACATGAAAAACATTCACACTAAATACATCATCATTCATACACATGTATATCGCACATATACACAAATTACAGACATTGGTGTATTTTATTTAGCAATGCTATGACAGAGAGGACAAAACTCCTGTCATAATGCACCTGTTTCCAATGTTGTTTTTTCGTATTGGAGGTGATTAAAATAGTGCAGAAACAGGGGGAACAGTGGAGTCGAAGGGGTTGGATTATACTTTCTATGAGTCAGCAGCAGAGGGTGAGGCGCAACAGAAAGTGCTTTGAGTTTGTGGATGTCAGCAATGTGTTGTTCAGTATAGTATTAGTTTTTCTGCAGTTCTTGCCAGAATATACAGAATATATCCACAGATTTCATGGCATCATCACCACAGGCCTCATCACTAGTAGGCCAAAATGACAAGTTTGATTGTTTCTGTGCTTCAGTTTTCCAGGTGAAGGTGCTGAGCGTCAGCAAGAGTTATTATGACAAATATGAGATGGAGATCACAAAAGTTATCAAGCTGGGTGAGTCACTGCTTTGGCTGTCTGTCTCTCAGGTTCTTGCTTGTACACTGGCAAACACTCCTGGGCTTAATGATGCAGTTTTCATGTTACACACTTCAGTCATTTGTTAACATATTTTTAATTTTTGCTCATATTTTTTTTTTTTTTATGTGGTGCTCTCTTGTTCCTTTTCATTAAGTCAGATTTGGAAGCTGAAACATTCCCAGTATTTTTGTTCTGAAGCTGATTGATGCTTTGTTCTTATGTATAATATCATAGAGTATTTATAGGAAAATAGTTAGTCTTCCCTCCATAAAGGTAGGATGGAGAAGTCTTGCAACAGCATTAAGACAATCATCAGGGGCCAAAAACTCTCCACTGATATCTGGACTGATTACATTATTTTATGATGAAAAAAAGGAGTAATTTCAAACTACTATTGAATTAAAAAAGTTTATCAAATTGTCCCATTGATTGGTTTTATCATCATGTGTAAATTATTTTAAATTTCTATTGCTACCTTCCAGGTCTGGAGGCAGGAGTGGTAGCTGGTCAGAAGACTTTTTTTATGTCTCATGGAGGCTGCAGAGATGGGCTCAACCTGGAGGTGGATTCTCAGTACCTCATCATAGGCCCCAAAGATGACGCGTGGAACATTAATAGCGACACAAACAGGTGAGGAAAGCAATAAAAAATGATAAACTTGTTAGAAAAGATAATGTTATGAAAACAATAGCAGGGGATTTGGGCCAGTTTGGTTTACCTACTGTGTAACAGGCTCCTGTTGCAGGTTCTGACTATACACATGGGTGAGTTTTATGGAAATGATGGTTACATGGTCAAATGTGGAAAATATATCTTCTCAGGATGCCATGCAAATAAGCTACCAAAGTGTATGGTGACTGAATGGACCGAATGGTTTTTGTAGTATTGTCCCTCACAACCCTGCCCTTGCACTCAAATAGCCTCTGTTTGTGCTTAGTCTTCACATAATATGCAAAATTTGAAAGACAAGCATATTATCAATGGATGTATTCATGTGCTGCAAATATGACTTTATCAATTCAATTTGAAGGATGTAATAGCACCATTCAAATAAAATGAATACTTGAGGTCATTGACTTTGGTAGTCAATGTTGGCCAGTTATCCACTAGATTCCCGCTCCTGAGTCCAGATGAAGTACACCATTTTTTCCCCCTCCAGCACACTGACAGGGGGGCCCTATGCCATGCTGTTACTATTATACTGTATGCAGCTAATACAGTATAAATGCACTGTCATTTTATTCCAAAATTCATAAAGAGGCCCTGAAGGGGGGGAGTGAATGAACCCAGCTAAAGAGTACCCACTAAAGCAAACACACCTGCAAGGAAGCAGCAATCATTTCATTGGTCATTTCTACACCTAGCCTTTTGATTATTTGGGGAAGTTTGATAGGGTTGAGCAGAGATTTCACAAGTGCACGGAAGCAGACTGAGTGCAAAGAGAAGGGCTGAAGCTGGACAACAGGAAATCTGTGCAAGCAACAATAGGTGATGTGTAAGCATACAGTTTGAGCAGTTAAAAAAAAGCAAATCTAAGCACACGCAGAGGCTACTTAAGTGCAAAGGCAGGGATTTGAGGGACAATATTACAAAATCTGGGTGTGAAATCTATAAATTGTACTCTCAATTTGATACACCACACTCTTGAATTAAGATAGGAAAAAAGCTCCACACAAACCACAAATGAATTAACATTTTGATCGCAGTAGGATTTCATCAGGTCATTGAACTGCCAACAGGGTTTGCAACATTATCCATTTAAATACATTTGAGGTGTGGAGCCCATGTGCAGACAGGCACTTTTTTATTGATGCTGGTTTCCGATAGACTTGCACCTACGTGTGATGTGCTACGTGATTTTGGCTACATCAATAACAGGGTTGGTGAAAACTGACCTACAGAAGTACAAACTGTGACTTCTCCTTATCCGGAGAAGCAAACCCTTACTCTTACTTTGATACACTCTGATCTCTCTTAAAATGCAAGCTAAATGTATGTAAACTCCTCTCTCTTTTTGCTTTCTGTCTGTCAGATTCATCTACATGCTCGGGAAGGACACCTGGGTGGAGCGCTGGCCTTCGTCTGCAGAGTGCTCCAGCAATACCAGCCTGCAAGCGAAATGCACACACCTTAATGATGTAGCAGAAGAATTGTCTGTCAATGGCTGCAGGGTGTAGAGCTGTCTGAGAGATGACAAATAACTGTGTACACAAAGATTTATTGTTCATTATAACCCACTCTGTGCAATAAGGACACTGTATACAAATGTATTTGTGTTTTCACCGTGGAAAAGTGAACAGAAAGTGATAAAGCAGAAACGTGTTCCATTAGATTATTCTCTACTCTGATTATGTAACATAAGAATGAGGAAAAAGTAACTACCACTGGCAGGAACAATGCAAAACAAAATATCCAAATTTTCACAATGTGTAATAAGTCTAACATGAGCTATGACACATATGTGTCACTCTTGTTGCAGATCCTTTACATTATTTCACCTTTAAAGTTTGACAAATGTTGTTGAGGTTTACAGGTCAATGATTATTCTTTGTTGTTGTGGCAAAAAGCAACATGATGTTGATCTACAGGATAGTGAGTGACCCTGCAGTCTGAACTTACAAAAGCTAAGGAGGAAGTTGTCTTGAACTGCAACTTTCATTTGTGTTCAGGAGACCATAAGACCAGATCAGAGTCTTAAAATAAACCAGACTTCCTCTTCACATCGTTGATATGCATGACTAGCCCGCATTCCGGTAAAAGCAAAAAAAAAGTACATAAGAAAATGTTTGTTGTTGATTTACAAACTGTATATGAACGTTATACTGTGATATATATATATATATATATATATATATAATAGAGAATGAAAGACTAATTTTGTGGCCTGATTGTTCTAAACCTGCACTGTATTCTGTCCTCTTTTTTTCTTCTTCTTGTAAACAACAATGGGCGGGCCAGTATCTAAAAGAATATCCTGTCAGGCCCTCTCTCAGTGGTGCCTGACAATTATGTGACAGATAATACACTAAGACATTGAACATTACCTTTACAATATGATTTAAAAGATGTATTGCGTTAATAAGAACAGCAAAAAGCCTCATGTTGCTTTTAAAATAAATAATTGCTAGTAGTAGTAACTTATTTTAGACTTTACACTTTAGGGTTTATTGTGCATAGTACAAGTCATTTTGATAGTGGAAGAGGGAAATCAAAATTTAGTCCGTAACCAATCACAAAAATACTATTAACATCAGTAATGGAAGATATTAAAACAATTGTTGGCAAGGTTCAGTGATCTCTAAGCCACTGCTTTGAGGTTGCTAGGAAACCAGCCATGGCTGATAAGTCACTGCACCTGGCCAGGAAATAGTCTGGCACATAGATTTACTGTAAGGCCCTCTGAAAACCACAACTTCTCATTTTTACACTTCTGTTCTTGTAAGATAATTAAAAGGAAGTTTTATATACTTGTGACCTCTCATCACAGGTTATGTGGATTGGTATGGACATGAAAGCTTCTGACCTGTGTTTGAAACCACTTTGATGTTTCTAAAAACATGTTTTTCATACATATTGCTAACATATAATACATGACTCTGTATACACAAATGTATATGAAATATTATCCAACACCTATTCATTAGGCCTAACAACAGAAGTATATATACTCTCTTATAAATACATTTTCTTTCAAATAAAACAATAAAGAATGATACAAAAATAAACAAATTGTGTAAAAAAAAAAAATACAATTAGGTAAGAAAATAATAATAATATTAAAAATGATGATGATGTTTATAAAAAAGTTTAAAAAATTGTTATAGTGATGTAGACATACTGGGAAATAAAAGCAATTGTGAATATGAAACATAAAAAAATAGAGTGTGCAAAAAAGAATGTGAAAAGTATGAAGTGACATAGTGTATAAATAGAAAAGAGACAAGAATTACAGATCATGGAAATGGTCATCTACATTTAAATTTCAAATATTGAATTTGCATTTTACAATTTTACCACTTAGCGTATGATGCAGTAGTGCAGAGATAAAGCTGAAGCTGCATGTTGGTGTGTCTACATTGAATCTATGTTAAATGTAATCTGTGAGTCTTCAACCACTATAAGCTTGCCTCATGTTTTTTAAGTCGAGCACGATAAAGGCAGCATGACAATATGCTTACAATGCTAACATTTCAACACCGAACTCCACAGGAAAAAAAAGCAAAATGATGATTTGTGATTGATCGCTTATTATATCCACATTTACCTACAAAATAGGTGCTGAATTCAAAGTCATATTTCATCGATGGGCCAGGAATCCATTGATATTCATACCAAATGTAATGGTAATCCATCCATAACACATCCAACAGTTGTCAAGACATGTCACTAAGAAACAAAATTGTCAACTTGCTGGTGTCACAAGAGTTAAAGTCAGGAGATCACCAAAGTTAGGAGGATTTATCCTGTGGGAACCATCAATTGCCGTTCCAACAGACCAACCAATTGACCAACTGACTGACATTGCCATCTCCACAAAATAAATGATTAACTGCTTTTAAAAATAAAAAAAAGGCAGACCAGAGATTCCTATTGTATTCATCTGGTTTTGTTGACTGTGCTGTACAATGCAGCTGGGTCCTCCTCTGTTTCCTGATCGCTGGTTCTGAGAATGAATTAAACAAAAAAATCAAATGATCCTGAAGATAAAATATAAACTAATAGTGATAGTAAGAATGAAAACAAAAACAAGTAAATGCAGGAAAATGATAAAATAGGAAACTAAACTAAACTGTGTGAAGAGCTTCTCACCTCGGCACACTGGTAAATTTGACAGCAGCGTACTCAACAGCCTCTTCTTCTACTTCATGTCTGTGAAGTCGAGCTGGTCCGACATTGGAGTAAATAGCATCTGCTTGATTATTGGAGAACTTGACACTGGCATAGTAAATGTCATCCTGGTCCTCCGGCTGCCCCTGAGTGGGAAGACACTGTAAATACAAATGTACTTTGATATGTGTTTTGAAGTTTAGCTTCGGTAGAACATTTATTGCAAAACGTCTTGGTTTATTGACCAATCCATTTTTCTCGATTTGTTTCTTGTCCCTGTTGTGGTCGTAGCAGGCTAACCAAGGTCTATCCTCCAACTATTCCTTGTGGATCTTAAGGCATTTTATTGATGAGGTACATTATCTGAACCAGCATATTCTGGGTCATCTATAAAGCCACCTTCCACTTGTGTATGGAAAACATCTACAGGGACATCTTGGCATGATGCCCAATTCACTAAAGGTAATTTTGCGGGACAATAGTGGTTTCACTCTTAACGCCTTTCAAATATCAGGGCTAACTCAGCCTTTACTTAAGGGCATTCAGAGGACCTCTGGGTGACCAAATCCAAATAGGTGTCACTCGAATACTTCAAGAAAGCTGGATACTATGAATGTTCAGTGGGTAAATTTTGAGTATCCCTACACATGCCCAAAAGCCTTTCACCCCAGACAGCTGCAGAAAAGGAGATAGTCGAGCCATGATTCATGAGTCTGGATCATAGACTGTATATAAAAAATGGACGTAACATCCGTGACGTCACCCATTGGTTTGTGGACTGCTGCTCAGAGGCCAATAGTATCGGATCTGGGCAGCGCCATCTTGAAAATTTCAGGTGCATGCCAGGAAAAATAAAAAAACGGATTCTACTTATATGGTCATCAGAAGGGGCATGAGGCGCCCTCCTGAACCTGTGAACCAATCAACCTGTCAATCACGACGTAGCCACGCCCTAATGCATACCCTGCTTTATCGTCAAATATAAAACCAGGGAGGCCAAAATTTCACAAATGAACATCACACTGCATTGAAGAAGGGTTTAAACTAGCCATTGAGATCATAAACACATTTTGAAAACGTTTACTGAGGTTAGAAATCAAGTGAGAAGTTGGTGAATTCTCCATTGACTTGTATAGAGACAGAAGTCCTTTTGACACCAAAACGGTCGCCCCCTGGTGGCCTTTTGATAGAATGCAGTTTTAAGTTACTTCCTCATTTCAGAGGACCGGAACTCCCCGCCTGGTCTGGATACAGAGCTAGTGTTGTACGTAGAGCTCAAGTCTATCTAGCATCTAGCTGGTATCTCTTAACTTCCCACACTGGTTCTAGCTCTAGTGGAAAGGCCTAAGCAAGAGGACCTCAAGTAATCAACCAGATCAAACAGATCAGGGCAGGTAAAGAAACATAAAAGCAAGTCCTTCTTAATTTGAGTGAGTTTTCATGTTGCACAGATTGAAATAATCGAGGAACCAAAGAAGAGTTTCACTTCATTTTTCATAGATTTGTTTAACTCTCTTTACTCACCTCGTTTCTGTTCCCAACTATCTTTCCAGGCTCTGATGATTGCTTGAAGGGCCACTTTTTACTGGTTAGGGGAATTAATTAAAAACAAATTATTTCATCATTCAGCTACCAAACTGTAATTAATAAGCAACACTTTAGTAAAACAAGTCTACTTACATTATAAATAGGAAGACAACGAATAGTATAATGGCCAGAAGAACTGCAGTGGTTGTTCCAGTGACAATTGCTTTCCATGCTCCTGGGTAATGGTGATAAAATACAACACTGATACACCAAAAAAAAACATAAGAGACAATGGCATTTCTATGTGGGATCCCCAAGCTCTGGGAGATTTAACCCTTTCAGTACACCCAGGGTCTACTCCATGGCAGATGTGCAACAACTGGTAGCATTTCCACTAAATGCCTTTGTTTGTTTGGCTCATAGGAACATTGTACATCAAGTTAACTGGAATTATGCGGAAACACGAGGACATCACTACACAAAATCTTACAGGGTGAAAGCAGTCAGACAATCAAATAGCTATGAGCATGCAAACACATTTTGAGGTTTAAAAGTAAGCATACAAAACTTCTCATTAGTGTGTGCACTCAACTAGAGCAAGTAGCTAAACGTGAAACCAGGAAGTCTGTCTGAAAACTGCATGTCTATAAATTACAGTGTGAGAAAGCATTGCACAGTTAGCTTGTTTTCTCTTGGAAATAAGTTGCCCTATTTCTGTTGTTTTAGTTCTCTTACCATGTTCTGAAATCTCATCAATTAAAGATGACAATATGGTTTTTTTTCATAATGATTTATGTCCTCAATTCCAAGTGTGAGCCACAGTGTCAGTCAATGCAAATAACCTCTAGTGCAGACTACCATTCACTTCCTCAAACTAGCTGCTAAACTGAAGAGTTTTGACATGGGTGGATAAACTTGCAACGGGCATTGTTAAATTGCCAACCAAAATCCCAGCACCTACTTTACGTCATGTGGTGGACCTCTGATGTATACATTTGTGAATGAATTGAAGATGTACCTGCTGCAACAGCCAAATGTAAGGTGGAGTACTGACGTCCTCTTTTGTTCTGGGCTTCACAGTAATAATTCCCACTGTGTTCAAGTCTGACATCAGTGATGGTGAAGATCTGTCCTGATGCTTTTGGTGAGTCTTCATTCTCCTTGTACCAGGTGTAATTAGCTGCTGGGTTAGCATCACTGCTACAGGTCAGGTTCACTGAAGTGCCCTCCACTATCTCAGCAGAGGGACTCACTGACACAGAGGGAAGCTTTGGAGCATCTGGGGGTCAATATGTATAAAGATAAAATAAATCCATATTTTTATCAAATTGACTTTTATGTGTAAAAAATTCAGCTTGGGGTGTTGGACCAAAGAAAAAGAGCCCATACTAGAATCTGCCTTTGAGTATTTCTATTGTATAACATGATGTTTCTATCAGCCTAACTCAGATGGCAGATAAATCATAACATACTGTTATATCCCTCATCAGAGATTTGATTTGTTTTGTACTTACACCAGACATCAATGAATAGAGATGTAGAGTTGATCTGTCCATACTGATTCTCAGACTTGCAGTAATAGATCCCGCTGTCTTTAGAGCTGACTGAAAATAAATTGTATTTTCCTCCTGGTCCTGAAGGCAGCTTTTGGTTCTCCTTGTACCAGGTGTAACTAGCTGCTGGGTTAGCATCACTGCTACAGCTCAGAGTCACTGAACTGCCCTCCACTATCTCAGCAGAGGGACTCACTGACACAGAGGGAAGCTTTGGAGCATCTGGAAGGTAATATGTATAGAGACAAAAGTAATCAGTATTTTCCCTCAGGTTCATTTCTACACATGCAAAAACTAGGACATGAGCAGCAGGAGGGACTAAAGAATGAAAAAAGCAACAACAGTTTTTTATTATTTTACTTTTAAGTGGGGTGGCGTGAACTAATTCATATCATGCAGCCATGCTAGAATCTACCTTTCAGTCTTCCTCCTTTTAGTACATTGTGTTTCTTCCACCAGTCTAAACTCAGATGCAGATAAATCAAAATGTACTGTTCAACCCCTCTTTGTGTGTCAGATATTTTATTTATTTTGTACTTACAGCGGACATCAATGAAATGAGATGAAGAGTTGATCTGGCCATAATCATTCTTAGACTTGCAGTGGTAGAACCCTCTGTCTTTATAGCTAATGGAAGTGAAATAATAAATTCCTTCTGGTCCTTGTTGCAGTATTTGGTTCTCCTTGTACCAGGTGTAACTAGCTGCTGGGTTAGCATCACTGCTACAGGTCAGAGTCACTGAACTGCCCTCCACTATCTCAGCAGAGGTACTTGCTGAAACAGAGGGAAGCTTTGGAGCATCTGGAGGGTAATATGTATAGAGACAAAAGTAATCAGTATTTTCCCTCAGGTTCATCTTTACACATGCGAAAAATAGGACATTAGCATCATGAGGGTCCCACTGACACACAAAAGGTCTTTGGAGCATTTATAAAAGATGTAATAACACATATTTATTTAAGGTGATGATTACATCTGGAAATTTGAAGGTGGTCTGGTGAATGGATGAATAGTGTATATTGTAATCATGTTTTGCTGTCTCTGATGTCTCTGCATGGTTTGTGAACTGTCTTTTAAGTGCATATTTTGTTGCTATTGTCTTTGTGGCATCTTCTTATTTTCTGCCTCTAACTTTTAGCCATCACATCATTGGTTTCAGAACATTTCCCTGTGGGACTAGAGCTGAGAATGAGCAATCTAGCCATTACAAAAATGTTGATTCATGTGTGCTGTTCTTATAAATAACTGAAATGTATATAAGTCTGAATTGAAGTGAACATAACTGTTAAATTTACTTTTACAGCAAATTGAACCTGAAAAAACATGCATGATCTGCTAAAAGAGTTTTGGTCAAAAATAAAGTGCAAAGTTGTCAATTTTAAACAGTTTTTGGCTTAAAAAAACAAACTGTTTCACTCACATTTCACATCAATAATGTATTCAGATGTCCTCTTCCCCAGCTGGTTCTCAGCTGTACAGTTATACTCTCCAGAGTCATAGGACTGGATGGAGCTGAAGACAAGCTGTCGACCTTGTGTCATCACTTTAGAAACTGTACTCTTGTACCAGGTGTAATTAGCTGCTGGGTTAGCATCACTGCTACAGGTCAGAGTCACTGAACTGCCCTCCACTATCTCAGCAGAGGGACTCACTGACACAGAGGGAAGCTTTGGGGCATCTGTAAGACATTATATGAACACATATTAACTTGAAGATAAGACCTGTTTCATTTTCTGATCATTTATACTCTAAAGACAATAATGGATGCAGGAATAAATAAAATAAAGAAGAATTAATTTTCAGTTTGACTTTTGACAATTAATGTTATTGGCCCTATAGATTCAGATATTGTAGGTCTACCTTCCTCGCTGTTCACTCACATTTTTTGTTTCTTTCTATAAATCCTGCTGTGACATCACTTTGCTTGTATTGTGTGTCCTTTACTTAACTACACTTACACACCTTAGCAAAAGCTAGCATATTATTAAAATAAAGAAAAAACATCACATTGTGGTCTGAGTAAAATAGTTATGTTGATAAAAGTACAAGAATAAATGAAATTGTGTAAGAGTTAAAACTGGGCCTGACTTCTTGTAAACTATTTGGGTCAAAGTGTTCACTTGATGCGTTAATGAAGAGAAGAGAAAACTCACACACTGAAGGAGAGCGGGAAGAATCGTATCCTGATAGAGCACAAGAGTAGTAGTCATCAGGATTAATTTGGTCCGGATAAAAGTAAGCTGTCCTCTCCTCAGTTGGTGTGCCATTCTTGTACCAGATGTAAGAAGGTTGAACACGCAGCCGACAATTGCTGTGACATGTCAGCTTTGTCCTGGTGGGTGAAGATGGTCTAACTTGCACTTGGACGCCTGGATCAACTAATAAATATAATTTCAGAATTAGTTGTTAACACACAGTACAGACAATCAAATACTCACATGTTCACAGTAAACTAACTGATCACAACATCAAGAAATTAAACATTTATAGCAAATGGTTATGAAGTTAGATTTGGTGGAAAAGCTTTGCACATAATGAAGAGATTTGACAGATGGTGTTAGCATTAGCATGTAAGCAGAGTAATATAAAAAGTTTTAATGGACACACTCCTTTGGATATGATGACCGTTATTAGTCAGCTGGTAGCCAAGTAGCTGGTAAAGCTCTGTGCTCTGCTTGAACTAATGCTTTGCTCAATATCAAATAAAATGTTACCTGCAACAGTCAAAGTGACTCCAGGTTCACCAGTATATCTCCCTCTGTCTTGGTTTGTTATGAACCTGAACTTGTACACAGCTGAGTCGCTCTCTCTCAGGTCTGTGATTCTCAGAGTGCAGTCGTTCTTATTACAGTGATACTGCACACGACCTCTGTACTCTGAGTCTGTTTTCAGATCTACTGGTTCTTTATTAATAATCTTTTTTGTATACCAGAATGTTTTCTCAACATAATTTATCCAGGATGGGTATCTGTAGGTGCAGCTTATGTCCACTGTTGATCCTTTTAAGGCACAGATCTTAGTAGGAGTGTAAGTCACTCCCCAGTCATTCTGACCCTGTACCACTGTAACACAGAGCACATCAGAAACCACAATCAGATTCAAAACAACATCCAGGGAAAATACTTATTTTTACTTACATTAATGGAGGTGTTTCAGTTTGTAAACCTGTAAAGGAAACTAGGAAACAAGTCTACAAATATTTAGTTTGCTTTAGATCTGTTTTAAAGAAACAAAGGTGAATGTCTCATACAGTTGGTGTGGATTTGTATGCAAGCTAGAGACAAGATGGTGAAGCAGCAGGATCTGGTGTTATAAAATTACAATCAGTAAGTTAATGAGTTGGTTAGAACATAGAACCTGTTAAAGTTTCTAAGATAGATTCATGTTTGAACATTGCTTTGTCTCCCTCAGTAGTGTTTTGTACTTTATTTGTCACACATACAGTTATACAGTAATATATCTTAAGTATTAGGAGCAGTGAGCAGCCAATGTGCAGCCGCCAGGGACTAACTCCAGATCTATGCTTTCATCACAGGAGAATGAACCTATCATACATGTTTTCTGTAAACCCAAACAAGCACGGGGAGAACATGTAAACTCCACACAGTAAAGCCCTGCCCCAGCCGTGTATCACACACCCAAGACCTTCTTGCTGTGAAGCAACAGTGCTAATCACCAAGTCACAGTGTCTCCGTACCTACACAGTAAAACAGAGACAAGACGCAGTAGACTGTTTAGATTAACATAACGTGAAAGTAAACTCAATCATACTTAAGTTTCAATTACTGGCGCGCAGGTGGTCGATTGGTTTGCTGCATGTCACATCCCCCCTCTCTCCCGTGATTTCCTATCACTCTACTGCTAATAAAGGTGTCTAGCCAGAAAAAAATCTTAAAAATCATTTATTTAAGTCTTTGATTAACTTAAAAATAAGCCTGAAAAATATTTTATTTTATTTTAATCCAAAATGTGAGAAATGTGCAAATCAAAATGTGGGCAAGTTTACATAAATGTGTGTATTGGTCAACCAAAAAAAAAAAAAAAGTCCCAACCAATATGAAACCAAACCTATGCCCTGAACAAGCTACAATGTACCTGTAGTGTAAATGTAGATATACAGTACCTGACATAGAGAGAAGGAAGACAACAAATCCACTTGCTGCTGCTGTTGAACCCATAACTGCTTCTCTCATCTCTCTGACTTCAGAGACAGTAAAACATGTTTGTCCAAGAAGGAAAAAGGCAAGACTTCAATGTAGAAGGATGTTGTCTTCATAGGATCACGTCTCTCTGTGGTCTGCAGGCAGAAGACA
>NC_084971.1:31894147-31899147 GCF_963691925.1 Scomber scombrus
GTTTCCAACTCAGGCGGGGAGTTCCAGTCCTCTGAAATGATGCCAACGCAGAAGTAACTTAAAACTGCATTCTATAAAAACGCCACCAGGGGGCCACCAGATATTGTGGAAGCTGGCTGTTTATTGTATATCAGACACTGCAATGCCTGAAAATATACAGTAAATTGTACAAGAAGCCAATCAGGATTCCTCAAAAGTGATTAATTACAGTATGTACACATTTAATATAACAGTTTGCATTGCAGCTCTAATCCTAAATATCTGTAATATAACTAAAAAATAAGCTTGCATTAGTTCAGACAGAACACTCAGTAAATTATAAATCAGTTGAGTCACACACACTACCTGATATTCAACTGATCTAAACAATCAATCATGTTTGACATGTCGACATGATTCACTTCAAGCTGCCATCAGCACATTCTTCTCAAAGCTTCTGCTACATGCTGTTACTGACTGTCTGTGCTGCTCACTTCTACCTGCTGCTGCTGCTGAAAACTGAACATGAAAACGTCCACATGGTCCTCTACAGCCTCTCTCTCTCTCTCCACTGTCATATTTCACTGTTGTTCTACTTTCTGTTTCCATCAGGTGAGTCCAGCCTCTGGTTAGACTGCATCAGAACAAAATCACATGACTGGATTTTACTGCAGGTCTTCCTGCTCCTCTGTGTCTTCTGTCTGTGCTGCAGTGACGACCTGCAAGTCTGAGACGTTCTCATAGTCAAGACGAGAGTCCAACTGATGGAGAGAAATATCAAAATGAGGATTAATGGATGTCATTCATGAAACTTGCATGTAATTACATGTTTTTACGCTGCATTTTAAATATAAATTGTACAGCTTCATGTTGACGAATTTGTGTGATTGCATTCATGAGCCAAGTGATCATAACTGTATTTAAGGTTAGTTCTGTCAATAAGGTTTCTCTCTCTCACCTCTATAGTCTCTACAGGTTCATTCAGGTCAGTGGTGGAGCTCAGAGTTTTCTTCTTCCTGGATTGAATCCAACAAAAGCAAGAAATGTTTAACTAAATGAAATTCATAATTTGAAAGATATTAAAGTGTTTTGATGAAAAAAGAACAAATGTTTTCTATATCGTTTTACCTCATCCACAGAAGCAGAAGAAGCACAGGAATCAGCATCAGGACCGCCAGAATCAACTTGATGATGTTCATTATAAATACTGATTTCCCTAAACCTTGAGACCAACAGAAAGCAGATAAACCTCTTCAATCAGTGCTGACCTCTTGTGCTGTATACATGCATGAGTGTGAAGATCAATGATCATAACTTACCTTTCACAACAATCAGATGTAAGGTGGAGCTATAACGTCCTCTTCTGTTCTGGGCTTCACAGTAATAATTCCCACTGTGTTCAAGTCTGAAATTAATGATGGTGAATATCTGTCCTGATGCTATAGGTGAGTCTTCATTCTCCTTGTACCAGGTGTAATTAGCTGCTGGGTTAGCATCACTGCTACAGGTCAGAGTCACTGAACTGCCCTCCACTATCTCAGCAGAGGGACTCACTGACACAGAGGGAAGCTTTGGAGCATCTGGAATGTTATATGTATAGAGACAAAAGTAATCAGTATTTTCCCTCAGGTTCATCTCTACACATGCAAAAACTAGGACATGAGCTGCAGGAGGGACTAAAGAAAGAAAGAAAAACAACAACATTTTTATTATTTTACTTTTAAGTGGGGTGGCGTGAACTAATTCATATCATGCAGCCATGCTAGAATCTACCTTTCAGTCTTCCTCTTTTAGTACATTGTGTTTCTTCCACCAGTCTAAACTCAGATGCAGATAAATCATAACGTACTGTTCAACCCCTCTTTGTGTGTCAGATATTTTATTTATTTTGTACTTACAGCGGACATCAATGAAATGAGATGACGAGTTGATCTGGCCATAATTATTCTTAGACTTGCAGTGGTAGAACCCTCTGTCTTTATAGCTAATGGAAGTGAAATAATAAATTCCTTCTGGTCCTTGTTGCAGTATTTGGTTCTTCTTGTACCAGGTGTAACTAGCTGCTGGGTTAGCATCACTGTTACAGGTCAGAGTCACTGAACTGCCCTCCACTATCTCAGCAGAGGGACTCACTGACACAGAGGGAAGTGTTGGAGCATCTGTAAAAGATGTATTAACAGAGATTATTTTAAGGTGATGATTACAACAGCGGCACATTGATTTTAAAAACAACAACATGCATGTGGAGCATCTGGAAACTTGAAGGCGGCCTGGTGAATGGATGAATAGTGGATATTATATTAATGTTTTTCTGTCTCTGCATGACTTATGAACTGTCTTTTAAGTGCATACTTTGTTGCTATTGTCTTTGTGGCATCTTCTTATTTTCTGCCTCTAACTTTAAGTCATCACATCATTGGTTTCAGAACATTTCCCCATGAGACTAGAGCTGAGAATTAGCAATCTGGCTATTACAAAAATGTTGATTCACGTGTGCTGTTCTTATAAATAACTGAAATGTATATACATCTGAATTGAAGTGAACAGAACTGTTAAATTTACTTTTACAGTAAATTGAAACTGAAAAAACATGCATGATCTGCTAAAAGAGTTTTGGTTTTAAAAAAAGGGCAAAGTTGTCAATTTTAAATAGTTTTTGGCTTTAAAAAACAAACTGTTTCACTCACATTTCACATCAATAAAGATGTATTCAGATGTCCTCTTCCCCAGCTGGTTCTCAGCTGCACAGTAATAATCTCCAGAGTCAGAGGACTGGATGGAGCTGAAGACAAGCTGTGGTTCTTTACTGAGAGGTTGAAGGTCTAGATTTACATTCTTCTTGTACCAGGTGTAATTAGCTGCTGGGTTAGCATCACTGCTACAGTTCAGAGTCACTGAACTGCCCTCCACTATCTCAGCAGAGGGACGCACTGACACAGAGGGAAGCTTTGGGGCATCTGTAAGACATTATATGAACACATATTAACTTGAAGATAAGACCTGTTTCATTTTCTGATCATTTATACTCTAAAGACAATAATGGATGCAGGAATAAATAAAATAAAGAAGAATTAATTTTCAGTTTGACTTTTGACAATTAATGTTATTGGCCCTATAGATTCAGATATTGTAGGTCTACCTTCCTCGCTGTTCCCTCACATTTTTAGTTTCTTTCTATAAATCCTGCTGTGACATCATGTTGCTTGTATTGTGTGTCCTTTACTTAACTAGACTTACACACCTTAGCAAAAGCTAGCATATTATTAAAATAAAGAAAAAACATCACATTTTGGTCTGAGTAAAATAGTTATGTTGATAAAAGTACAAGAATAAATGAAATTGTGTAAGAGTTAAAACCGGGTCTGACTTCTTGTAAACTATTTGGGTCAAAGTTTTCACTTGATGCGTTAATGAAGAGAAGAGTAAACTCACACACTGGAGGAGAGCGGAAAGATTCGTATCCTGATAGAGCACAAGAGTAGTAGTCATCAGGATTAATTTGGCTCGGATAAAAGTAAGATGTCGTCTCCTCAGTCGGTAGCTCATTCTTGTACCAGATGTAAGAAGGATGAACAGGCAGCCGACAATTGCTGTGACATGTCAGCTCTGTCCATGTGGAATATGAGTTGGATGAAGATGTTCTAACTTGCACTTGGACGCCTGGATCAACTAATAAATATAATTTCAGAATTAGTTGTTAACACACAGTACAGACAATCAAATACCCACATGTTCACAGTAACTGATCACAACATCAAGAAATTAAACATTTATAGCAAATGGTTATGAAGTTAGATTTGGTGGAAAAGCTTTCCACATAATGAAGAGATTTTACAGATGGTGTTAGCATTAGCATGTAAGCAGAGTAATATAAAAAGTTTTAATGGACACACTCCTTTGGATATGAAGACTGTTATTAATCAGCTGGTAGCCAAGTAGCTGGTAAAGCTCTGTCCTCTACTTGAACTAATGCTTTGCTCCATTTAAAATGAAATGTTACCTGTGACAGTCAAAGTGACTCCAGGTTCACCAGAATATCTCCCTCTGTCTTGGTTTGTTATGAACCTGAACTTGTACTCAGCTGAGTCTCTCTCTCTCAGGTTTGTGATTCTCAGAGTGCAGTCGTTCTTCTTAAAAAGATACTGCACACGACCTGTGTACTCTGAGTCTGTTCTCAGATCCACAGGTTTATTATTACTCAGTTTAGTAAACCAGAGTGTTTTATCAACTGCAGTATCAACATTATTTATCCTGGATGGGTATCTGTAGGTGCAGCGTATGTACACTGTTGATCCTTTTAAGACACAGATCTCAGTAGGAGTGTAAGTCACTCCCCAGCCATTCTGACCCTGAACCACTGTAACACAGAGCACATCAGAAACCACAATCAGATTTATAACGACATCAGGGGAAAGACTTATTTACTTATGTTTGTGGACGTGTTTCAGCTTGTAAACCTGCAAAGGAAACTAGGATACTTCAAATGTTTAGTTTGCTTAAAATGAATTTTAAAGAAACAAAAGTGAATGTTTCAAACAGTTGCCATGGATTTGGATATGCAAGCTACAGACGAGATGTGAAGGAGCAGGCTCTGGTGTTATACAATCAGTAAGTTCATGATTTGGTTAGAAAATAATAACAAGTGAACATTTTTGAGATGCTTTCAAGACAGATTCATGTTTGAATATTGTTTTGTCTCCCTCAGTAGTGTTTTGAAGCTAAATATATAAAGTAAAAGAGATTAGAGATGGATTAGCAAGAAGTGAAGTGAAACTAAACCATACTTAAGTGTCAACCATTCATTTAAGTCTTGGATTGATTTAAGTGTGAGTCACTCCCCACAACAGAATCCACACAAAACTCATAATAACATCAGAGAATAGACGTTAATCTGCCATGAAGGTAGTTGTAAATCAGCTGAGATACAGCATTGACCTCCTCCTTCTTTCTGAAGCTTATGGCACTAACACAAGGGCAAACATCAAGAATAAAGTAGTTTTTCATTTAAATTCATTCATCGT